>NW_024570827.1:0-22035 GCF_018345385.1 Vulpes lagopus | reverse complement strand
CACCCTCCAGGTCTGCTTTATTCCACTTGCGTCTCACAAGCCTCTGACAAACGGCTGTGGTGCAGATGTTGGAAACTCTTTCTGCAGGCAGTGTGCAACTGTGAGGGACTGAGGGTGAGCTCAACTCTCCGAAGTAAGTTGCTTTCGGACAAGGTGTTCAGCTAGCTTCTCTCGTATGGCACTTAGGATGTCGCACCTGGCTCACACAGGAAATACTAGGAAATCGCTGGGTTGAGCTTGGATGCACTAGTCTTGTGGGCCGGGACTTTCCACTTACCTCTCACAACACTTCAGGCACGCATCGGGGCTAGGCCTGTTAGGAGCGCGGTGTACGTGCAGGCAGGATGTGGGAGGGACAGTCCATAAGCCCAACTCTCGGAAGTGTGTATGCTTTGCAGGCAGATGATTGCTAGACACTTTGATGGGAGCTAGGAATGAGCTACACTCTCATTGAACAAGGACGTTTGCAATGTCCTTTTTTTAAAAATAAAAGAAAAATCAAGCAAGTTTATTTAAAGTTATTTCACTGATTAGTACCTTCTCACAAAAACTCCCCCAGAAGACACCTTTTTCTTTATTTGCCTCTTCTCTTTGCTTGACTCACAAGAAGAGTCATCTTCCACAGCAAAGTTGGGAACCTGAATCTTTTCCAGTGTCTCCCTGAGTTGATCCACCTCTGCACGATATTCATCCAGCTGACCTTCTAATTTTTCTCTCCAGAGCCGTTCGTACTCCAGCTGGCCCTGCAGCTCCTTGATAGTCTTTTCAGACTCGAGCTGTTCTTTCTTCTGCTTTAGATCTTCTTCTGTTATCCCTCCCAAGTGTTTATAGTTGCTCTCAGCAATATCCAGCAGGTGTCTCAATTCAACAATTTTCTTATAAGCTCTCATTCTAGCATCTGTCTTATCCGACTCACTTAGACATAAATCATCTTTGGCATCAGTGCTTCCCTCAACACCATGTCTTAAAAAAAACTTTATATCATTTTCATCAATTTCATTATCATCAATGTCATACTTCTGTAGCCCCTCTAATAGCTTCACGGCCGCTAAATGGTGGAGGGAACATTGATCTAAAGAGTTCTAATAAAGAATTGAATTTCTCTAGCGTCTGTTAATTGGCAGGTAAAAGGGGAGGGAGAGGCCTTTCCTCCAGCAACCAATATCTGCCCTCCTCTCCACCCAGAGGCAGGTGAAACCTCTTGGATTTCTGGCCACCTTAGGCAGCACTCTTCCCCTCCACCAGCTAGTGCTTCCCCTGTGCTCTTTAACCACAAGAATCTGGTTTTGCTGGTTAAGAGGGTTCTCCAGCCCCTCGAGTCCATCCCACTGGAAAACTTGTTGTTGTTTTGAAAACTTCTTAAAGCCTGTGGTGTTTCTACTCTAGGTGATACAGGGTAAGAAAACTTGGTTCCAATCCAATCGAATCCAATCCACACGGCTGGCTAGATCGTAGTACTGGAAGCAGTGAGCGACTTCCCAGCTGGTACACCTGACCCAGGCAGGGAAAAATTGGAGGAAAGAGCCAGGACTGCCCTTCTATTGTCCTCAAGTCTTGCAGAGGTCATCCGACCTTCGGTGAGGTTTGCCACAAGTGAGACACTAGCAGTGCTGGTGATTCTTCCCTTAGTAACTGCAGCAGCAGCAGGCAATCCTGGTGCAGGATGATGGCCAGCCCTCTTCGCCATTTTTTTTCAACTGAAAGTATTTGACAGATAACACTAAAATTAATCACGAAAAAAAAAACACATTCTATTCTATTCACAAAGAAAAAGCTCCAGTCCATCTTTTAATTTTTTTGAAAAATTCCTGACATTACAGAACTAAACTGAAATGTATTAATATTCCACTCTTACATTTCCATGACAAACAGAAAAATTCATGAGCCAAAAAAAAGGGGGGGGGAGAAGCTTATAAAACTAAATATGGATCTCAGCATTAACAGCTGAACAGAGAAAGGAATTAAAACGCTTTAATTAAAAAATCACGAGTGGATGATAAAGTGTGTAGAAACTGAAAATTTACAAACTATTTAAAACCTGGAATCGCTGACTGTTCAGAAACTACACAGATGGATCATGGGTGGTGGTGAACAGCAGAAAGGGATTATGGATGAATCTGCATTGTTCTAGCTGCTCCCCATGCCACCCGTCTCCGAGGAAAGCCTGACATTGATTAGATATTGAGCCAGGCTAATGCTGGCAGCAGATCCAGTGATGGTAACCTGCCTATCAGTAGATCCTTCCACTGGGTTCGCAATTTTGATCTGCGCCCCAGACATCTGACGGATCTCATTGATTTTGGTGCCTTGACGCCTGATTATGCAGCCAATCAAATCGTTTGGAATGGTGAGTTCATGAGAAGTAGTCTGAGCAGATGCATCCAAACCCCAATGGCCTTTCACCTCTGGAGAGCTGGATTCAATGCCACTGAATCCGGTGTTGCCATGCGTCATGGGAAAATGAGACTGTTGCATTGACAACTGGTGCAGCTTGGTCAAATCTGGCTGTGGAATGGCATACTGTCCTTGAATGGTATAGGCCTCTAGAGGTGGTCCCTCCAGGTCAGGGTTGAGGCACATGGACGGGGTGGTGTGGGGAAAGCTCGCACTGTCGCTGCCTGTGCTGTACCTGTCCTGACCACCTGCAAAGATGACTGGAGAACTGGACGGCTTGGGCCGGTACGGGATGGTCACGCCCTTCGGGGGGGACTCCAACATGACCACGCAGATCTGTTTCACACACTCAATGATGGATTGCGGAATGCCAGCAATAGTGATGGCCCGCTCAGTTGAGTTGGGGAGCATATCCCCTGCCACCTGAACCTGAGCCCCTGTACTCTCTCGTATTTCCTTGATCTTGCAACCACCTTTCCCAATGAGAGAGCCACACTGACTAGCAGGGACCACCAGCCTCAGGGTAACTGGGGGTCTACTGGCAGCTGTGCTATTGGTCATAGAGCTGCTGATGTCCTCTTCCAGTTTGTCAATGATCATAGCGAAGGCTTTGAAGATGGCGTTAGTGGGTCCAGCCAAAGTGATAATTCTCTCAGGACAATTCCCTTCTGAGATGTTGATACGTGCACCACTCTCCTCACGCATCTTCTTAACTGATTCTCCTTTCTTTCCGATGATACTGCCAACTTCCTTTCCATGCATAAGTAGCCGGATGGAGAGTGACATTTAATCCACCTTCCATCACACCGGTGTCCATGTCGAGCAGTGTTCCGGGGAGCTGGACTTTGAGTGGTCAAGTCTTTGGTCACTGGTGGGGGTGAAAGCCAAAAACTGCGGGCGCGAGGCAACTGAGGGGAAAAGGGGAGCGGGAGGGAAGGGGAAGGGCGGAAGGCCGGGGGCGGAACAATAGGGGCGAGCGGGAAGGTGAGGGGGGCACCTGCGGGCGGGTGGAGGAGGAAGGGGGGGGTGGAGGAGGAGGAGGAAGGGGGAAAGAGACCCCGGGGTGGGTGGAGGGCGTCAGGACCCAAACCCACAAGCTCGCCCTGTCCTCCCTCTGTGGCCCCACCCATGCTAGACACTTTGATGGGAGCTAGGACCGAGCTACACTCTCATTGAACAAGGACGTTGGCAATGTCTGCATTGAGATCAGATACACTTGAGGAGAATACTGTCACTTCAACATGCTCTTCACACAACCCCTTCCGGCAACTAACATAAGGATGCTGGGACCTACATCTACGGGCAGTCCGAATGCGGGAGGGTCCTGCCCTGAACTCAGCTCGCAAAAGGAAGCACGCCTACAAGCCAGCCTTTCAACTAGCTGCGTTCCTCGGGCACTGAGAACGTAACAGTGTTCTAAGCCAGGAGGTACCCAGAATACGACGCCACTGCAGCTGGAGACACCCTCCAGGTCTGCTTATTCCACTTGCGTCTCACAAGCCTCTGACAAACGGCTGTGGTGCAGATGTTGGAAACTCTTTCTGCAGGAAGTGTGCAACTGTGAGGGACTGAGGGTGAGCTCAACTCTCCGAAGTAAGTTGCTTTTGGACAAGGCGTTCAGCTAGCTTCTCTCGTATGACACTTAGGATGTAGCACACGGCTCACACAGGAAATACTAGGAAATCGCTGGGTTGAGCTTGGATGCACTAGTCTTGTGGGCCGGGACTTTCCACTTACCTCTCACAACACTTCAGGCACGCATCGGGGCTAGGCCAGTTAGGAGCGCAGGTGTACGTGCAGGCAGGATGTGGGAGGGACAGTCCATAAGCCCAACTCTCAGAAGTGTGTATGCTTTGCAGGCAGATGTCTGCTAGACACTTTGATGGGAGCTAGGACCGAGCTACACTCTCATTGAACAAGGACGTTTGCAATGTCTGCATTGAGATCAGATACACTTGAGGAGAATCCTGTCACTTCCACATGCTCTTCACACAACCCCTCCGGCACCTAACATAAGGATGCTGGGACCTACGTCTACGGGCAGTCAGAATGCGGGAGGGTCCTGCCCTGAACTCAGCTCGCACAAGGAAGCACGCCTACAAGCCAGCTTTCAACTAGCTGCGTTCCTCGGGCACTGAGAACGTAACAGTGTTCTAAGCCAGGAGGTACCCAGAATACCACTCCACTGCAGCTGGAGACACCCTCCAGGTCTGCTTATTCCACTTGCGTCTCACAAGCCTCTGACAAACGGCTGTGGTGCAGATGTTGGAAACTCTTTCTGCAGGCAGTGTGCAACTGTGAGGGACTGAGGGTGAGCTCAACTCTCCGAAGTAAGTTGCTTTCGGACAAGGCGTTCAGCTAGCTTCTCTCGTATGGCACTTAAGATGTCGCACCTGGCTCACACAGGAAATACTAGAAATCGCTGGGTTGAGCTTGGATGCACTAGTCTTGTGGGCGGGACTTTCCTCTTACCTCTCACAACACTTCAGGCACGCATCGGGGCTAGGCCTGTTAGGAGCGCGGTGTACGTGCAGGCAGGATGTGGGAGGGACAGTCCATTAGCCCAACTCTCGGAAGTGTGTATGCTTTGCAGGCAGATGTCTGCTAGACACTTTGATGGGAGCTAGGACCGAGCTACACTCTCATTGAACAAGGACGTTTGCAATGTCTGCATTGAGATCAGATACACTTGAGGAGAATCCTGTCACTTCCACATGCTCTTCACACAACCTCTTCCGGCACCTAACATAAGGATGCTGGGACCTACATCTACAGGCAGTCAGAATGCGGGAGGGTCCTGCTCTGAACTCAGCTCGCACCAGGAAGCACGCCTACAAGCCAGCTTTCAAATAGCTGCGTTCCTCGGGCACTGAGAACGTAACAGTGTTCTAAGCCAGGAGGTACCCAGAATACCACTCCACTGCAGCTGGAGACACCCTCCAGGTCTGCTTATTCCACTTGCGTCTCACAAGCCTCTGACAAACGGCTGTGGTGCAGATGTTGGAAACTCTTTCTGCAGGCAGTGTGCAACTGTGAGGGACTGAGGGTGAGCTCAACTCTCCGAAGTAAGTTGCTTTCGGACAAGGCGTTCAGCTAGCTTCTCTCGAATGGCACTTCGGATGTAACACCTGACTCACACAGGAAATAGTAGGAAATCGCTGGGTTGAGCTTGGATGCACTAGTCTTGTGGGCCGGGACTTTCCACTTACCTCTCACAACACTTCAGGCACGCATCGGGGCTAGGCCTGTTAGTAGCGCGGTGTACGTGCAGGCAGGATGTGGGAGGGACAGTCCATAAGCCCAACTCTCGGAAGTGTGTATGCTTTGCAGGCAGATGTCTGCTAGACACTTTGATGGGAGCTAGGACCGAGCTACACTCTCATTGAACAAGGACGTTTGCAATGTCTGCATTGAGATCAGATACACTTGAGGAGAATCCTGTCACTTCCACATGCTCTTCACACAACCTCTTCCGGCACCTAAGATAAGGATGCTGAGATCTACGTCTACGGGCAGTCAGAATGCGCGAGGGTCCTGCTCTGAACTCAGCTCGCAGAAGGAAGCACGCCTACAAGCCAGCTTTCAACTAGCTGCGTTCCTCGGGCACTGAGAACGTAACAGTGTTCTAAGCCAGGAGGTACCCAGAATACCACTCCACTGCAGCTGGAGACACCCTCCAGGTCTGCTTATTCCACGTGCGTCTCACAAGCCTCTGACAAACGGCTGTGGTGCAGATTTCGGAAACTCTTTCTGCAGGCAGTGTGCAACTGTGAGGGACTGAGGGTGAGCTCAACTCTCCGAAGTAAGTTGCTTTCGGACAAGGCGTTCTGCTAGCTTCTCTCGTATGGCACTTAGGATGTAACACCTGACTCACACAGGAAATAGTAGGAAATCGCTGGGTTGAGCTTGGATGCACTAGTCTTGTGGGCCGGGACTTTCCACTTACCTCTCACAACACTTCAGGCACGCATCGGGGCTAGGCCTGTTAGGAGCGCGGTGTACGTGCTGGCAGGATGTGGGAGGGACAGTCCATAAGCCCAACTCTCGGAAGTGTGTATGCTTTGCAGGCAGATGTCTGCTAGACACTTTGATGGGAGCTAGGACCGAGCTACACTCTCATTGAACAAGGACGTTTGCAATGTCTGCATTGAGATCAGATACACTTGAGGAGAATCCTGTCACTTCCACATGCTCTTCACACAACCTCTTACGGCACCTAACATAAGGATGCTGGGACCTACGTCTACGGGCAGTCAGAATGCGGGAGGGTCTTGCCCTGAACTCAGCTCGCAAAAGGAAGCACGCCTACAAGCCAGCTTTCAACTAGCTGCGTTCGTCGGGCACTGAGAACCTAACAGTGTTCTAAGCCAGGAGGTACCCAGAATACCACTCCACTGCAGCTGGAGACACCCTCCAGGTCTGCTTATTCCACTTGCGTCTCATATGGGTCTTACAAACGGCTGTGGTGCAGATGTTGGAAACTCTTTCTGCAGACAGTGTGCAACTGTGAGGGACTGAGGGTGAGCTCAACTCCCCGAAGTAAGTTGCTTTCGGACAAGGCGTTCAGCTAGCTTCTCTCTTATGGCACTTAGGATGTCGCACCTGGCTCACACAGGAAATACTAGGAAATCGCTGGGTTGAGCTTGGATGCACTAGTCTTGTGGGCCGGGACTTTCCACTTACCTCTCACAACACTTCAGGCACGCATCGGGGCTAGACCTGTTAGGAGCGAGGTGCACGTGCAGGCAGGATGTGGGAGGGACAGTCCTTAGCCCAACTCTCGGAAGTGTGTATGCTTTGCAGGCAGATGTCTGCTAGACACTTTGATGGGAGCTAGGACCGAGCTACACTCTCATTGAACAAGGACGTTTGCAATGTCTGCATTGAGATCAGATACACCTGAGGAGAATCCTGTCACTTCCACATGCTCTTCACACAACCTCTTCCGGCATCTAACATAAGGATGCTGGGACCTACGTCTACGGGCAGTCAGAATGCGGGAGGGTCCTGCTCTGAACTCAGCTCGCACAAGGAAGCACGCCTACAAGCCAGCTTTCAACTAGCTGCGTTCCTCGGGCACTGAGAACGTAACAGTGTTCTAAGCCAGGAGGTACCCAGAATACCACTCCACTGCAGCTGGAGACACCCTCCAGGTCTGCTTATTCCACTTGCGTCTCACAAGCCTCTGACAAACGGCTGTGGTGCAGATGTTGGAAACTCTTTCTGCTGGCAGTGTGCAACTCTGAGGGACTGAGGGTGAGCTCAACTCTCCGAAGTAAGTTGCTTTCGGACAAGGCGTTCAGCTAGCTTCTCTCTTATGGCACTTAGGATGTCGCACCTGGCTCACACAGGAAATACTAGGAAATCGCTGGGTTGAGCTTGGATGCACTAGTCTTGTGGGCCGGGACTTTCCACTTACCTCTCACAACACTTCAGGCACGCATCGGGGCTAGGCCTGTTAGGAGCGCGGTGTACGTGCAGGCAGGATGTGGGAGGGACAGTCCATAAGCCCAACTCTCGGAAGTTTGTATGCTTTGCAGGCAGATGATTGCTAGACACTTTGATGGGAGCTAGGAATGAGCTACCCTCTCATTGAACAAGGCCGTTTGCAATGTCCTTTTTTTAAAAATAAAAGAAAAATCAAGCAAGTTTACTTAAAGTTATTTCACTGATTAGTACCTTCTTACAAAAACTCCCCCAGAAGACACCTTTTTCTTTATTTGCCTCTTCTCTTTGCTTGACTCACAAGAAGAGTCATCTTCCACAGCAAAGTTGGGAACCTGAATCTTTTCCAGTGTCTCCCTGAGTTGATCCACCTCTGCAGGATATTCATCCAGCTGACCTTCTAATGTTTCTCTCCAGAGCCGTTCGTACTCCAGCTGGCCCTGCGGCTCCTTGATAGTCTTTTCAGACTCGAGCTGTTCTTTCTTCTGCTTTAGATCTTCTTCTGTTATCCCTCCCAAGTGTTTATAGTTGCTCTCAGCAATATCCAGCATGTGTCTCAATTCAACAATTTTCTTATAAGCTCTCATTCTAGCATCTGTCTTATCCGACTCACTTAGACATAAATCATCTTTGGCATCAGTGCTTCCCTCAACACCATGTCTTAAAAAAAACTTTATATCATTTTCATCAATTTCATTATCATCAATGTCATACTTCTGTAGCCCCTCTAATAGCTTCACGGCCGCTAAATGGTGGAGGGAACATTGATCTAAAGAGTTCTAATAAAGAATTGAATTTCTCTAGCGTCTGTTAATTGGCAGGTAAAAGGGGAGGGAGAGGCCTTTCCTCCAGCAACCAATATCTGCCCTCCTCTCCACCCAGAGTCAGGTGAAACCTCTTGGATTTCTGGCCACCTTAGGCAGCACTCTTCCCCTCCACCAGCTAGTGCTTCCCCTGTGCTCTTTAACCACAAGAATCTGGTTTTGCTGTTTAAGAGGGTTCTCCAGCCCCTCGAGTCCATCCCACTGGAAAACTTGTTGTTGTTTTGAAAACTTCTTAAAGCCTGTGGTGTTTCTACTCTAGGTGATACAGGGTAAGAAAACTTGGTTCCAATCCAATCGAATCCAATCCACACGGCTGGCTAGATAGTGTTACTGGAAGCAGTGAGCGACTTCCCAGCTGGTACACCTGACCCAGGCAGGGAAAAATTGGAGGAAAGAGCCAGGACTGCCCTTCTATTGTCCTCAAGTCTTGCAGAGGTCATCCGACCTTCGGTGAGGTTTGCCACAAGTGAGACACTAGCAGTGCTGGTGATTCTTCCCTTAGTAACTGCAGCAGCAGCAGGCAATCCTGGTGCAGGATGATGGCCAGCCCTCTTCGCCATTTTTTTTCAACTGAAAGTATTGGACAGATAACACTAAAATTAATCACGAAAAAAAAAAAAACACATTCTATTCTATTCACAAAGAAAAAGCTCCAGTCCATGTTTTAATCTTTTTGAAAAATTCCTGACATTACAGAACTAAGCTGAAATGTATTAATATTCCACTCTTACATTTCCATGACAAACAGAAAAATTCATCAGCCAAAAAAAAGGGGGGGGGGAGAAGCTTATAAAACTAAATATGGATCTCAGCATTAACAGCTGAACAGAGAAAGGAATTAAAACGCTTTAATTAAAAAATCACGAGTGGATGATAAAGTGTATAGAAACTGAAAATTTACAAACTATTTAAAACCTGGAATCGCTGACTGTTCAGAAACTACACAGATGGATCATGGGTGGTGGTGAACAGCAGAAAGGGATTATGGATGAATCTGCATTGTTCTAGCTGCTCCCCATGCCACCCGTCTCCGAGGAAAGCCTGACATTGATTAGATATTGAGCCAGGCTAATGCTGGCAGCAGATCCAGTGATGGTAACCTGCCTATCAATAGATCCTTCCACTGGGTTCGCAATTTTGATCTGCGCCCCAGACATCTGACGGATCTCATTGATTTTGGTGCCTTGACGCCTGATTATGCAGCCAATCAAATCGTTTGGAATGGTGAGTTCATGAGAAGTAGTCTGAGCAGATGCATCCAAACCCCAATAGCCTTTCACCTCTGGAGAGCTGGATTCAATGCCACTGAATCCGATGTGCCATGCGTCATGGGAAAACGAGACTGTTGCATTGCCAACTGATGCAGCTTGGTCAAATCTGGCTGTGGAATGGCATACTGTCCTTGAATGGTATAGGCCTCTAGAGGTGGTCCCTCCAGGTCAGGGTTGAGGCACATGGACGGGGTGGTGTGGGGAAAGCTTGCACTGTCGCTGCCTGTGCTGTACCTGTCCTGACCACCTGCAAAGATGACTGGAGAACTGGACGGCTTGGGCCGGTACGGGATGGACACGCCCTTCGGGGGGGACTCCAACATGACCACGCAGATCTGTTTCACACACTCAGTGATGGATTGCGGAATGCCAGCAATAGTGATGGCCCGCTCAGTTGAGTTGGGGAGCATATCCCCTGCCACCTGAACCTGAGCCCCTGTACTCTCTCGTATTTCCTTGATCTTGCAACCACCTTTCCCAAAGAGAGAGCCACACTGACTAGCAGGGACCACCAGCCTCAGGGTAACTGGGGGTCTACTGGTAGCTGTGCTATTGGTCATAGAGCTGCTGATGTCCTCTTCCAGTTTGTCAATGATCATAGCGAAGGCTTTGAAGATGGCGTTAGTGAGTCCAGCCAAAGTGATAATTCCCTCAGGACAATTCCCTTCTGAGATGTTGATACGTGCACCACTCTCCTCACGCATCTTCTTAACTGATTCTCCTTTCTTTCCGATGATACTGCCAACTTCCTTTCCATGCATAAGTAGCCGGATGGTGAGAGTGACGTTTAATCCACCTTCCATCACACCGGTGTCCATGTCGAGCAGTGTTCCGGGGAGCTGGACTTTGAGTGGTCAAGTCTTTGGTCACTGGTGGGGGTGAAAGCCAAAAACTGCAGGCGCGAGGCAACTGAGGGGAAAAGGGGAGCGGGCGGGATGGGGAAGGGCGGAAGGCCAGGGGCGGAACAATGGGGGCGAGCGGGAAGGTGAGGGGGGCCCCGTGGGCGGGCTGAGGAGGAAGGGGGGGGAGGAGGAGGAGGAGGAAGGGGGAAAGAGACCCCGGGGGGGTGGAGGGCGCCAGGACCCAAACCCTCAACCTTGCCCTGTCCTCCCTCTGTGGCACCACCCATGCTAGACACTTTGATGAGAGCTAGGACCGAGCTACACTCTCATTGAACAAGGACGTTGGCAATGTCTGCATTGAGATCAGATAAACTTGAGGAGAATCCTGTCACTTCCACATGCTCTTCACACAACCTCTTCCGGCACCTAACATAAGGATGATGGGACTTACGTCTACGGGCAGTCAGAATGCGGGAGGGTCCTGCCCTGAACTCAGCTCGCACAAAGAAGCACGCCGACAAGCCAGCTTTCAACTAGCTGCGTTCCTCGGGGACTGAGATTGTAACAGTGTTCTAAGCCAGGAGGTACCCAGAATACCACTCCACTGCAGCTGGAGACACCCTCCAGGTCCGCTTATTCCACTTGTGTCTCACAAGCCTCTGACAAACGGCTGTGGTGCAGATGTTGGAAACTGTTTGTGCAGGCAGTTTGCAACTGTGAGGGACTGAGGGTGAGCTCAACTCTCCGAAGTAAGTTGCTTTTGGACAAGGCGTTCAGCTAGCTTCTCTCGTATGACACTTAGGATGTAGCACCCTGGCTCACACAGGAAATACTAGGAAATCGCTGGGTTGAGCTTGGATGCACTAGTCTTGTGGGCCGGGACTTTCCACTTACCTCTCACAACACTTCAGGCACGCATCGGGGCTAGGCCTGTTAGGAGCCGGGTGTACGTGCAGGCAGGATGTGGGAGGGACAGTCCATAAGCCCAACTCTCGGAAGTGTGTATGCTTTGCAGGCAGATGTCTGCTAGACACTTTGATGGGAGCTAGGACCGAGCTACACTATCATTGAACAAGGACGTTTGCAATGTCTGCATTGAGATCAGATACACCTGAGGAGAATCCTGTCACTTCCACATGCTCTTCACACAACCTCTTCCGGCACCTAACATAAGGATGCTGGGACCTACGTCTACAGGGCAGTCAGAATGCGGGAGGGTCCTGCCCTGAACTCAGCTCGCACAAGGAAGCACGCCTACAAGCCAGCTTTCAACTAGCTGCGTTCCTCGGGCACTGAGAACGTAACAGTGTTCTAAGCCAGGAGGTACCCAGAATACCACTCCACTGCAGCTGGAGACACCCTCCAGGTCTGCTTATTCCACTTGCGTCTCACAAGCCTCTGACAAACGGCTGTGGTGCAGATGTTGGAAACTCTTTCTGCAGGCAGTGTGCAACTGTGAGGGACTGAGGGTGAGCTCAACTCTCCGAAGTAAGTTGCTTTCGGACAAGGCGTTCAGCTAGCTTCTCTCGTATGGCACTTAGGATGTCGCACCCGGCTCACACAGGAAATACTAGGAAATCGCTGGGTTGAGCTTGGATGCACTAGTCTTGTGGGCCGGGACTTTCCACTTACCTCTCACAACACTTCAGGCACGCATCGGTGCTAGGCCTGTTAGGAGCGCGGTGTACGTGCAGGCAGGATGTGGGAGGGACAGTCCATAAGCCCAACTCTCGGAAGTGTGTATGCTTTGCAGGCAGATGTCTGCTAGACACTTTGATGGGAGCTAGGACCGAGCTACACTCTCATTGAACAAGGACGTTTGCAATGTCTGCATTGAGATCAGATACACTGAGGAGAATCCTGTCACTTCCACATGCTCTTCACACAACCTCTTCCGGCACCTAACATAAGGATGCTGGGACCTACGTCTACGGGCAGTCAGAATGCGGGACGGGTCCTGCTCTGAACTCAGCTCGCACAAGGAAGCACGCCTACAAGCCAGCTTTCAACTAGCTGCGTTCCTCGGGCACTGAGAACATAACAGTGTTCTAAGCCAGGAGGTACCCAGAATACCACTCCACTGCAGCTGGAGACACCCTACAGGTCTGCTTATTCCACTTGCGTCTCACAAGCCTCTGACAAACGGCTGTGGTGCAGATGTTGGAAACTCTTTCTGCAGGCAGTGTGCAACTGTGAGGGACTGAGGGTGAGCTCAACTCTCCGAAGTAAGTTGCTTTCGGACAAGGCGTTCAGCTAGCTTCTCTCGTATGGCACATAGGATGTCGCACCTGGCTCACACAGGAAATACTAGGAAATCGCTGCGTCGAGCTTGGATGCACTAGTCTTTTGGGCCGGGACTTTCCACTTACCTCTCACAACACTTCAGGCACGCATCGGGGCTAGGCCTGTTAGGAGCGCGGTGTACGTGCAGGCAGGATGTGGGAGGGACAGTCCATAAGCCCAACTCTCGGAAGTGTGTATGCTTTGCAGGCAGATGTCTGCTAGACACTTTGATGGGAGCTAGGACCGAGCTACACTCTCATTGAACAAGGACGTTTGCAATGTCTGCATTGAGATCAGATACACCTGAGGAGAATCCTGTCACTTCCACATGCTCTTCACACAACCTCTTCCGGCACCTAACATAAGGATGCTGGGACCTACGTCTACGGGCAGTCAGAATGCGGGAGGCTCCTGCCCTGAACTCAGCTCGCAGAAGGAAGCACGCCTACAAGCCAGCTTTCAACTAGCTGCGTTCCTCGGGCACTGAGAACGTAACAGTGTTCTAAGCCAGGAGGTACCCAGAATACCACTCCACTGCAGCTGGAGACACCCTCCAGGTCTTCTTATTCCACTTGCGTCTCACAAGCCTCTGACAAACGGCTGTGGTGCAGATGTTGGAAACTCTTTCTGCAGGCAGTGTGCAACTGTGAGGGACTGAGGGTGAGCTCAACTCTCCGAAGTAAGTTGCTTTCGGACAAGGCGTTCAGCTAGCTTCTCTCGTATGGCACTTAGGATGTCGCACCTGGCTCACACAGGAAATACTAGGAAATCGCTGGTTGCCTTGGATGCACTAGTCTTGTGGGCCGGGACTTTCCACTTACCTCTCACAACACTTCACGCACGCTTCGGGGCTAGGCCTGTTAGGAGCGCGGTGTACGTGCAGGCAGGATGTGGGAGGGACAGTCCATAAGCCCAACTCTCGGAAGTGTGTATGCTTTGCAGGCAGATGTCTGCTAGACATTTTGATGGGAGCTAGGACCGAGCTACACTCTCATTGAACAAGGACGTTTGCAATGTCTGCATTGAGATCAGACACACCTGAGGAGATTCCTGCAGCTAGTTGAAAGCTGGCTTGTAGGGATCCCTGGGTGGCGCAGCGGTTTGGCGCCTGCCTTTGGCCCTGGGCGCGATCCTGGAGACCCGGGATCGAATCCCACATCAGGCTCCCGGTGCATGGAGCCTGCTTCTCCCTCTGCCTGTGTCTCTGCCTCTCTCTCTCTCTCTGTATGACTATCATAAATAAATAATAAAAAAAAATTAAAAAAAAAAGAAAGAAAGCTGGCTTGTAGGCATGCTTCTTTGTGCGAGCTCAGGTCAGGGCAGGACCCGCCCGCATCCTGCCAGCCCATAGACAAAGGTCCCAGCATCCTTATGTTAGGCACCGGAAGAGGTTGTGTGAAAAGCATGTGGAAGTGACAGGACTCTGCCCAAGTGATTCTGAGTCCAATACAGACATTGCAATCGTCCTTGTTCAATGAGAGTGTAGCTCGGTCCTAGCTCCCATCAATAAGTGTCTTCCAGACATCTGCCTGTAAAGCATACACACTTCCGAGAGTTGAGCTTATGGACTGTCCCTCCCACATCCTGCCTGCAGGTACACCGTGCTTCTAAAAGGCCTAGCACCCATGCGTGCCTGAAGTGTTGTGAGAGGTAAGTGGCAAGTCCTGGCCCTCAACACTAGTGCATCCAAGCTCAATCTAGCGGTTTTTTAGTATTTCCTGTGTGAGCCACATGGTACATCCTAAGTGCCATACGAGAGAAGCTAGCTGAACTCCTTTTCCAATAGCAACTTACTTCCGAGAGTTGAGCTCACCCTCAGTCCCTCTCAGTTGCACACGGCCTGCAGAAAGAGTTTCCAACATCTGCACCAGAGCCGTTTCTCAGAGGCTTGTGAGACGCAAGTGGAATAAGCAGACCTGGATGGGGTCTCCAGCTCAGTGGAGTGGTATTCTGGGTACCTCCTGGCTTAGAGTACTGCTAAGTTTCAGTACCCTAAGAATGCAGCTGGTTGAAACCTGGCTTGTAGGCATGCCTCCTTGTGCGAGCTGCGGTCAGGGCAGGACCCGCCCGCATCCTGACTGCCCGTAGACGTAGGTCCCAGCATTCTTATGTTAGGCGCCAGAAGAGGTTGTGGAAAAGCATGAGGAAGGGACAAGATTCTCCTCAAGTGTATCTGATCTCAATGCAGACATTGGAAACGTCCTTGTTCAATGAGAGTGTAGCCACAAAACTAGTGCATCCAAGCTCAATCCAGCGAATTCCTAGTATTTCCTGTGTGAGCCAAGTGCTGCATGAAGAGTGAGAAAAAAGTTGCGTGAGGGAAAGAGCCTAGATTCTAAGGGCACTGTGTAGAATAAGCTTGCCTTCCATACACCTGATCAAAATCTGCATTTGGGATTGGTTTATTTTATTAAGACAATTTCTAACACCATGTCTCAGGAGGTGGTAGCTGTGAAAACTAGGCCTTCTACTCTGTTTGACCTGTGCAGGAGAGTGGTGTCCCACCCCCACCCACCCGACCCCCCTGCCCATGTCACCAGCCCAGTACATCATGGCATCTTACCTTGGCTCAGTATGTATTACGTTGAGAAGACTGAGGAAATAGACTTCAAGAAAGGCCACTCTGCTTAGGCTATTTGATGCTCACTCTGATGTGAGTTGATAAAGATTAGGCCTTCAGTTTGGTTATAACACAAATTAGAGAAGGGCAGAAATCACAGTGAATGATAGAATCAAGATTCATAGAAGTCTTGTCATAGCTGGAGCAATGGAAAATTCTAACAAGGGGAAATTTAATAGAGATAAACCAACTCTTCACACATGCCCTCTACGTAGCAGGTGAAGGGTCTTGCCTTAGGTGCAGATTGTTTGAAATGACTTAGGAGATTTAGTTCACAATATGCTGAAGCAATCTCACAGTGACTGTGACATAAACTTGTGAACTGGGGATGCCTGGTGGCTCAGCGGGTTTAGCACCTGCCTTCATCCCGGGGCATGATCCTGGAGACCCAGGATCGAGTCCCACGTTGGGCTCCCTGCATGGAGCCTGCTTCTCCCTCTGCCTGTGTCTCTGCCTCTCTCTCTCTCTCTCTCTCTCTCTCTCTCTCTCTCATATCTCTCATGAATAAACAAATAAAATCTTTAAATAAATAAACTTGTGAACTGTAAAATATAAGACGAAGGACAGGGAGAAGGGGGTGGGAGGTTGATGGTATAGCATAATTCTATGGTGGTCAGCCTACTTCTGAAGAATGGAGACAGAAGTTGGAACCATACTGGTGAGACAAATTTGGAAGACTTGGAATATTTTTTTCTGAAATAAAAAGATACTATATCTTGAAATATTTGAATGGTTGTGATATGAAAGAGATATCAGTAGACTTGCTTTGGGTGGAAGTTAAAGGAGAATAGGCTTTTGCTGACCTGAAAGTAGAACTTTAAAGGTTTAAAAGTTTTATAAGTTTAAAACTCTGAGCCTACTGGTAATGAAATAAGCTAATTCCAGAAGGTATATGCTGCTCATCATTAAGTGTTCAAATAGAATGTAAAGGAAATTCACGCATTAGAAGAGGTGTTGGACGAGATGACTTTTAGGCCTGCTTGTGGCCCTGCAAGTCCATGATTCTTTGATTCAGATATAATTTACTGGGACCTTCATTTAAACAAAATTTCCTTTGCTGCTCCATTATTAGGTGACAGAACTAATTGAATTCAATAAACATTAACTAAAACTTATAGTGTATAACATCTTATACTAAATTTGGGAAGTACAGACACAATCCCTAACTTTTTGGAGCTAAATTTGAGAAACTTACGAGCTGTATCACTGTAGAATAGAATAACTAGTGTGATAGAGGGGAGAAAGGAGGATTAGGGAAAGGAAAAAAGAAAGGCTCACCTAGGAAGGAATATTTGATGGGTTATATGTGAATGAAACCAATGTCAAGAAAACATGTTTGTATTAGAATTGGAAATTTAATTTATAGAGACACACTGGATACACTGACATTCACCCCATATGCTTCAGCTCTTCTACTTCCATCTCAACTTTGACTCCTTATGACACTAAGGCCCCCAAAAATTCCTCAAGCACTGCGTTCATGAATTAGGTGTTCTGAACAGAGAGATAGATTCCAGAATATTGGCAAACAATACTGGCTTTCTGCTACTTATTAAGGAAACATCAGATTCATTTTGTCCTAGAGTCTCTCAAGCAGTACATTTGACTAGCTGTTGATGAAGACTATTAAGATCTTTCTATTGGAGAAATATTTCTTTTCTCAGTATTATCTCAAAGTTTCTGGAGAGATGTTTAAAATCTTTTTTTCTAGTTTTGCTAGCTGTGAAATCATTGATCATTGTAGGGCATTGAGGAGGTCCGAGCTTGGTGTTTAGAGATCCAGACTTGGAGTATATCCATTCCATAGGAGTCCTCTTCCACTTTCTCAGTTTTGCATAACAGTAACTCTCTCCTTATTCATAATTCAAAAACAGTTATTAGGTGCTTTCTTGTTTCTAGGAATAAATAGCAAGATAAATGGACATAGCCCCTGACTGCTTACAAAGCCAGAGTATTGAAATCTATGTGGTATAGTAGTGAGTGTACATAAAGAGATTAGTACAATAGAGGTAATAAATGGAGATATAAAGCAATAGGAAAATGAAGGATTATTCGGTAACTTATTTTCTAGCAATTGGGTAACCATTTGGAGAAAAATAAAATGAGATTCACTTTATGATATACTCCAAAAATAATTCTTTCAGAATTGTATAATTATATAATAATTTCTCAGAATGGAGAAAGGCTGCTAATCATTACATGGTTAAATAGATAAAATAATTATAAGAAAATATGGCCACACTTGATCACATAAATGTCAACACTTAAACAAAATTCAAATGGTAAACTTGGAAAGAATGTTTGCAAAAATATTTGCGATGTTTCCAAAATAAAAGATAGGGAAGATGATGCACAACTCTTTAGAATAAAATGAGCAGTGATGAAGGGAGATCACAAAATACACAATAATATCCAAAAATAAAACCTGTCCAATATCATTAACACTGGGAAATGAGGGAGAAAGTGAGTTTGTTATCTCTTATGAAGTCCTTTTGTTTTTGCATTTATTTTCATGGATAGTGCAATGAGTTGTCTCAGAATGGATGAGATTTGCATTTTAATATTATTTTCATGGGAGAAAAATTAATATATATTTCTTGGTGGGTGTTTGGTAGTATTTGTCAAGTCTTAAAATGTTCAAATTCTTGACTAATAATTCACTTCTTTTTTTTAATTTTTTTTTATTTATTTATGATAGTCATACAGAGAGAGAGAGAGAGGCAGAGACACAGGCAGAGGGAGAAGCAGGCTCCACGCACCGGGAGCCCAACGTGGGATTCGATCTCGGGTGTCCAGGATCGCGCCCTGGGCCAAAGGCAGGCGCCAAACTGCTGCGCCACCCAGGGATCCCCTAATAATTCACTTCTTAGAATTTATAGAATTAAATGGTTGAGATGTTTATGAATATCTATTTGCACTACAGCAAAGTATAGTAACAAAAAAGCTATAAACAATTTAAATATTCAACAATATAGGAAGTGTATATCAAATGATTTCAAAGTTGTACTAAAATCCTATTTTTAAAAATATCATCTTTGCTTCCGTAGTGAAATGGCTTCTTCATATTTTTATGAAAGTCTCCTTACTCATTGCCCAATGAATCTCCTTACTCATTGCTCAAAGTTCATTGAACTTATAGCTGATAGCCCAGATAAATGCAATATTCATTCCTTGGTGCATTTCACAAGGATTGATTTCTGGTTTTCTATGTTACTGTTTTATTATTGCGTACAAAGTCATGGTTCTGGGACACCAGAGATATCGCAGTTGAAAAAAAGTTTTGACTTGGTGCAGCTTGCATTTTAGAGGATAAGACATAGTAAACAAATAATTCCAGGTAATCATATATTATGGAAAACAAATCATGACTAATAGGGTAGACAGAGTTTGGAGTTGTGTGATATTTTATATATAGTTTTCAGGGACAGTCTCTGTAACCTGACATTTGAACAGAGACTTGGAATGAATGTGGAAATGGGTCATGCTGATCTCTGAGTGATGAATTGTTTAATAGAAGTGACAGCACTTGCAAAGGTCCTAAGATAATAAGGAACCATGTGGAAACCAATGAAAGCAGAGTGGTATGAAATATGAAATAGTGGTCGAAAATGAGTATTGAGAGAAATGAGGTGGGGATGAGGGTTGGATCTATAGGACTCTGTAATGCCATGCTAAGAGTTCTGGTGTTTTGGGAGTAGTGGAGTCTGGATTTTTGTTCTATTTTGTTTTTTTGAGTTGTATGGAAAAATCATCAGAGCATTTCACCAGATGAATGACTATAAATGGCCTATGCTTTCAAAGGAACATTCTGACTATTGTCTAGAAAATATTTTAGAAAGAGGCACAACTGGAACTAGGTAAATAATAGATTATTTCAGCAGCTCGGGCAAGACATAATGGTTCCTGGTAAAAGGCCAAAGGTGATGAGAAGTGGTTGAGTTTGGCATTTCTTTTGAGTTTTGCCAAGATTTAGGTAATAAATTAAATTTAAAGTGTGAACATAAACAGATGTCATAGATAATTCTACATGTAGCTTGAACAACTGGATGAGAGGATTGCTTTCATCAAAGTGCACAAGTTGTAAGACTAACATTTAGGATGTTTCAAAGTCAGTGAAGTCTGACTTATCAAGTAGATATCCATAGGGAGATTTTGAGTGGGGATTTGGATACTTAAGTCTGTAGTTAAGGAAGGAGGTCATTTTTGCAAACATATATTTGGAAAGTTGTCTAAAGATATATTAAATATTAAAATTAAATAAATAAAGCCATGAGACTAAGATCACTTGAGGAGTAAGTATAATGAAAAAGTGTATAGTCTAAGTCCCAAGTTAATCCAACATTCAGAGTTTAGATAAATTACAAAGATTCAGAAATGAAATTTTGGTCAGAAACTTGATCAGAGAGGCTGAGGGCTAACCAGATATATGAGATCTCATGTAGTCAAGTGAAGAAGATAGCTCATGACTGAGTGATCAAGTGTCATGGTTGATAGAGATAAAGATTCAGGAGTGACTATTGGATTTGACAACATGGCAGTCATCTGAGATTTGATAAAATCAATTAGGGGCAAGGTCTGGAAAAAAGCTCAACTAGAGAGAATGCAAACTGAGAGTATAGGCAGCAAGGAGAAACAACTATTTGGACAACTTTTGATAAATCAGTCAGTCAGTCATAGTGGCTAGAAGGGCATGTGGAAAATTTTTTGTTGTTGTTTGTGTGTGTGTGTGTGTGTGTGTGTGTTTAAATGAATATAAAATAGCATGTTCTATCCTAATGGAGTCATTCAGAAGAGAAAAATTGATGACTCAAAAGAAAGAGGGACATAATCAAGCTTGGCATATTACCATCTACAATGGCAAAGTCACACTTTTATTTCTCTAAAAGAGGGGATCTTTTGAAAATTTTTGCATTTCATATCTCTAACATTCCAAGCAGAGAAACAGAGGCCCAGAGCTTTTATGCTCTGTCTTACCAATCAAGAATTTCCTGTTGAGATAAGCGCCACAGCAGTATCAACACTCTTAACTGTCTGCCTCTTACTTTAAAAAGTAACCACATCTAGCCCTATTTTTACTTTCCATCATCTCTTTTCAGTACAGTGTCTCTCCTTTTACCGAAGGTAATCCCTTTGTTTTGTGGATATATTCACAAAGGCTAACTCAACTTGTTTTGTATGTTTTTCAACCAAAATAGCACTGATAAGGACACACTGAAGATATATTTTATATGGAAGAATGGTTGAATCTAAGCAAATTTCTTACAATGTATTATATGTGCTAGAGATAGTAACATAATGATATCAAAATATGAAGAAATCATATATGTGCACATCCACCATTTATTTTTTTTAATTTTTTTTATTTATTATTTATGATAGTCACAGAGAGAAAGAGAGAGGCAGAGACACAGGCAGAGGGAGAAGCAGGCTCCATGCACCGGGAACCCGACATGGGACTCGATCCCGGGTCTCCAGGATCGCGCCCTGGGCCAAAGGCAGGCGCCAAACCGCTGCGCCACCCAGAGATCCCACATCCACCATTTAAAACATAAAATCTGGGGGGATTCCTGGGTGGCTCAGTGGTTCAGTGCCTGCCTTTGGCCCAGAGCGTGATCCTGGAGTCACGTGTCAGGCTCCTGGCATGGAGCCTGCTTCTCCCTCTGCTGTCTCTCTCTCTCTCTCTCTCTCTCTCTCTCTCTGTCAATCATTAGTAAATAAATAAAATCTTTTAAAAAACAAATTAAATAAAATCTGTGCAAATATTATATGTCATTATTTTTGAAAAGTTATGTGTAATTCTTCAGACAGATTAGCTTTAGAAAGCAACGTTAGGGAGCACTGGATGGGTCAGTTGGTTAAGAGTCTGACTCAGTTTCAGCTCAGGTTATGATCCCAGGAATCATGAAATAGAACCCTACATGAACTCTTTGATGGTCTCTACGTTCAGTGGGGAGTCAGCTTGAGATTTTTTTCCCTCTCTCTTTCTCCCTCTACTCTCTCTCTCTCCCCAAAACATAAATAAAAAAATCTTTGAGGAAAAGAAAGCAATGTTAGATTATAGGAAAAACTTAACAGTTTTTTTTTAATTGGCACAAATTATTTAATGAAAAAGGACTATAATTTGAGAAATATACTTAGTGGAATAAATATGTTTTCTTCATTATCTGATTTTGATTTTACCCTTAACAGTCTTCTATTTCCATTACAGATTCTATGTTAATAAAGAATGGAAATAGCTATCTACTGGTCACTTAATGTTATAGAATCTTCCTAGGAGGGAAAAGTACACTTTCCAATAGGGCTTAAAATCATGCCACTGAATGCTGTGAGAGCTCCATGAATACTTTATGATAATT
>NW_024570826.1:0-14703 GCF_018345385.1 Vulpes lagopus | reverse complement strand
GTGAAGAGCATGTGGAAGTGACAGGATTCTCCTCAGGTGTATCTGATCTCAATGCAGACATTGCAAACGTCCTTGTTCAATGAGAGTGTAGCTCGGTCCTAGCTCCATCAAAGTGTCTAGCAGACATCTGCCTGCAAAGCATACACACTTCCGAGAGTTGGGCTTATGGACTGTCCCTCCCACATCCTGCCTGCACGTACACAGCGCTCCTAACAGGGCTAGCCCGATGCGTGCCTGAAGTGTTGTGAGAGGTAAGTGGAAAGTCCGGCCACAAGACTAGTGCATCCAAGCTCAACCCAGCGATTTCCTAGTATTTCCTGTGTGAGCCAGGTGCGACATCCTAAGTGCCATACGAGAGAAGCTAGCTGAACGCCTTGTCCGAAAGCAACTTACTTCGGAGAGTTGAGCTCACCCTCAGTCCCTCACAGTTGCACACTGCCTGCAGAAAGAGTTTCCAACATCTGCACCACAGCCGTTTGTCAGAGGCTTGTGAGACGCAAGTGGAATAAGCAGACCTGGAGGGTGTCTCCAGCTGCAGTGGAGTGGTATTCTGGGTACCTCCTGGCTTAGAACACTGTTACGTTCTCAGTGCCCGAGGAACGCAGCTAGTTGAAAGCTGGCTTGTAGGCGTGCTTCCTTGTGCGAGCTGAGTTCAGGGCAGGACCTCCCGCATTCTGACTGCCCGTAGACGTAGGTCCCAGCATCCTTATGTTAGGTGCCGGAAGAGGTTGTGTGAAGAGCATGTGGAAGTGACAGGATTCTCCTCAGGTGTATCTGATCTCAATGCAGACATTGCAAACGTCCTTGTTCAATGAGAGTGTAGCTCGGTCCTAGCTCCCATCAAAGTGTCTAGCAGACATCTGCCTGCAAAGCATACACACTTCCGAGAGTTGGGCTTATGGACTGTCCCTCCCACATCCTGCCTGCACGTACACCGCGCTCCTAACAGGCCTAGCCCCGATGCGTGCCTGAAGTGTTGTGAGAGGTAAGTGGAAAGTCCCGGCCCACAAGACTAGTGCATCCAAGCTCAACCCAGCGATTTCCTAGTATTTCCTGTGTGAGCCAGGTGCGACATCCTAAGTGCCATACGAGAGAAGCTAGCTGAACGCCTTGTCCGAAAGCAACTTACTTCGGAGAGTTGAGCTCACCCTCAGTCCCTCACAGTTGCACACTGCCTGCAGAAAGAGTTTCCAACATCTGCACCACAGCCGTTTGTCAGAGGCTTGTGAGACGCAAGTGGAATAAGCAGACCTGGAGGGTGTCTCCAGCTGCAGTGGAGTGGTATTCTGGGTACCTCCTGGCTTAGAACACTGTTACGTTCTCAGTGCCCGAGGAACGCAGCTAGTTGAAAGCTGGCTTGTAGGCGTGCTTCCTTGTGCGAGCTGAGTTCAGGGCAGGACCCTCCCGCATTCTGACTGCCCGTAGACGTAGGTCCCAGCATCCTTATGTTAGGTGCCGGAAGAGGTTGTGTGAAGAGCATGTGGAAGTGACAGGATTCTCCTCAGGTGTATCTGATCTCAATGCAGACATTGCAAACGTCCTTGTTCAATGAGAGTGTAGCTCGGTCCTAGCTCCCATCAAAGTGTCTAGCAGACATCTGCCTGCAAAGCATACACACTTCCGAGAGTTGGGCTTATGGACTGTCCCTCCCACATCCTGCCTGCACGTACACCGCGCTCCTAACAGGCCTAGCCCCGATGCGTGCCTGAAGTGTTGTGAGAGGTAAGTGGAAAGTCCCGGCCCACAAGACTAGTGCATCCAAGCTCAACCCAGCGATTTCCTAGTATTTCCTGTGTGAGCCAGGTGCGACATCCTAAGTGCCATACGAGAGAAGCTAGCTGAACGCCTTGTCCGAAAGCAACTTACTTCGGAGAGTTGAGCTCACCCTCAGTCCCTCACAGTTGCACACTGCCTGCAGAAAGAGTTTCCAACATCTGCACCACAGCCGTTTGTCAGAGGCTTGTGAGACGCAAGTGGAATAAGCAGACCTGGAGGGTGTCTCCAGCTGCAGTGGAGTGGTATTCTGGGTACCTCCTGGCTTAGAACACTGTTACGTTCTCAGTGCCCGAGGAACGCAGCTAGTTGAAAGCTGGCTTGTAGGCGTGCTTCCTTGTGCGAGCTGAGTTCAGGGCAGGACCCTCCCGCATTCTGACTGCCCGTAGACGTAGGTCCCAGCATCCTTATGTTAGGTGCCGGAAGAGGTTGTGTGAAGAGCATGTGGAAGTGACAGGATTCTCCTCAGGTGTATCTGATCTCAATGCAGACATTGCAAACGTCCTTGTTCAATGAGAGTGTAGCTCGGTCCTAGCTCCCATCAAAGTGTCTAGCAGACATCTGCCTGCAAAGCATACACACTTCCGAGAGTTGGGCTTATGGACTGTCCCTCCCACATCCTGCCTGCACGTACACCGCGCTCCTAACAGGCCTAGCCCCGATGCGTGCCTGAAGTGTTGTGAGAGGTAAGTGGAAAGTCCCGGCCCACAAGACTAGTGCATCCAAGCTCAACCCAGCGATTTCCTAGTATTTCCTGTGTGAGCCAGGTGCGACATCCTAAGTGCCATACGAGAGAAGCTAGCTGAACGCCTTGTCCGAAAGCAACTTACTTCGGAGAGTTGAGCTCACCCTCAGTCCCTCACAGTTGCACACTGCCTGCAGAAAGAGTTTCCAACATCTGCACCACAGCCGTTTGTCAGAGGCTTGTGAGACGCAAGTGGAATAAGCAGACCTGGAGGGTGTCTCCAGCTGCAGTGGAGTGGTATTCTGGGTACCTCCTGGCTTAGAACACTGTTACGTTCTCAGTGCCCGAGGAACGCAGCTAGTTGAAAGCTGGCTTGTAGGCGTGCTTCCTTGTGCGAGCTGAGTTCAGGGCAGGACCCTCCCGCATTCTACTGCCCGTAGACGTAGGTCCCAGCATCCTTATGTTAGGTGCCGGAAGAGGTTGTGTGAAGAGCATGTGGAAGTGACAGGATTCTCCTCAGGTGTATCTGATCTCAATGCAGACATTGCAAACGTCCTTGTTCAATGAGAGTGTAGCTCGGTCCTAGCTCCCATCAAAGTGTCTAGCAGACATCTGCCTGCAAAGCATACACACTTCCGAGAGTTGGGCTTATGGACTGTCCCTCCCACATCCTGCCTGCACGTACACCGCGCTCCTAACAGGCCTAGCCCCGATGCGTGCGTGAAGTGTTGTGAGAGGTAAGTGGAAAGTCCCGGCCCACAAGACTAGTGCATCCAAGCTCAACCCAGCGATTTCCTAGTATTTCCTGTGTGAGCCAGGTGCGACATCCTAAGTGCCATACGAGAGAAGCTAGCTGAACGCCTTGTCCGAAAGCAACTTACTTCGGAGAGTTGAGCTCACCCTCAGTCCCTCACAGTTGCACACTGCCTGCAGAAAGAGTTTCCAACATCTGCACCACAGCCGTTTGTCAGAGGCTTGTGAGACGCAAGTGGAATAAGCAGACCTGGAGGGTGTCTCCAGCTGCAGTGGAGTGGTATTCTGGGTACCTCCTGGCTTAGAACACTGTTACGTTCTCAGTGCCCGAGGAACGCAGCTAGTTGAAAGCTGGCTTGTAGGCGTGCTTCCTTGTGCGAGCTGAGTTCAGGGCAGGACCTCCCGCATTCTGACTGCCCGTAGACGTAGGTCCCAGCATCCTTATGTTAGGTGCCGGAAGAGGTTGTGTGAAGAGCATGTGGAAGTGACAGGATTCTCCTCAGGTGTATCTGATCTCAATGCAGACATTGCAAACGTCCTTGTTCAATGAGAGTGTAGCTCGGTCCTAGCTCCCATCAAAGTGTCTAGCAGACATCTGCCTGCAAAGCATACACACTTCCGAGAGTTGGGCTTATGGACTGTCCCTCCCACATCCTGCCTGCACGTACACCGCGCTCCTAACAGGCCTAGCCCCGATGCGTGCCTGAAGTGTTGTGAGAGGTAAGTGGAAAGTCCCGGCCCACAAGACTAGTGCATCCAAGCTCAACCCAGCGATTTCCTAGTATTTCCTGTGTGAGCCAGGTGCGACATCCTAAGTGCCATACGAGAGAAGCTAGCTGAACGCCTTGTCCGAAAGCAACTTACTTCGGAGAGTTGAGCTCACCCTCAGTCCCTCACAGTTGCACACTGCCTGCAGAAAGAGTTTCCAACATCTGCACCACAGCCGTTTGTCAGAGGCTTGTGAGACGCAAGTGGAATAAGCAGACCTGGAGGGTGTCTCCAGCTGCAGTGGAGTGGTATTCTGGGTACCTCCTGGCTTAGAACACTGTTACGTTCTCAGTGCCCGAGGAACGCAGCTAGTTGAAAGCTGGCTTGTAGGCGTGCTTCCTTGTGCGAGCTGAGTTCAGGGCAGGACCCTCCCGCATTCTGACTGCCCGTAGACGTAGGTCCCAGCATCCTTATGTTAGGTGCCGGAAGAGGTTGTGTGAAGAGCATGTGGAAGTGACAGGATTCTCCTCAGGTGTATCTGATCTCAATGCAGACATTGCAAACGTCCTTGTTCAATGAGAGTGTAGCTCGGTCCTAGCTCCCATCAAAGTGTCTAGCAGACATCTGCCTGCAAAGCATACACACTTCCGAGAGTTGGGCTTATGGACTGTCCCTCCCACATCCTGCCTGCACGTACACCGCGCTCCTAACAGGCCTAGCCCCGATGCGTGCCTGAAGTGTTGTGAGAGGTAAGTGGAAAGTCCCGGCCCACAAGACTAGTGCATCCAAGCTCAACCCAGCGATTTCCTAGTATTTCCTGTGTGAGCCAGGTGCGACATCCTAAGTGCCATACGAGAGAAGCTAGCTGAACGCCTTGTCCGAAAGCAACTTACTTCGGAGAGTTGAGCTCACCCTCAGTCCCTCACAGTTGCACACTGCCTGCAGAAAGAGTTTCCAACATCTGCACCACAGCCGTTTGTCAGAGGCTTGTGAGACGCAAGTGGAATAAGCAGACCTGGAGGGTGTCTCCAGCTGCAGTGGAGTGGTATTCTGGGTACCTCCTGGCTTAGAACACTGTTACGTTCTCAGTGCCCGAGGAACGCAGCTAGTTGAAAGCTGGCTTGTAGGCGTGCTTCCTTGTGCGAGCTGAGTTCAGGGCAGGAGCCTCCCGCATTCTGACTGCCCGTAGACGTAGGTCCCAGCATCCTTATGTTAGGTGCCGGAAGAGGTTGTGTGAAGAGCATGTGGAAGTGACAGGATTCTCCTCAGGTGTATCTGATCTCAATGCAGACATTGCAAACGTCCTTGTTCAATGAGAGTGTAGCTCGGTCCTAGCTCCCATCAAAGTGTCTAGCAGACATCTGCCTGCAAAGCATACACACTTCCGAGAGTTGGGCTTATGGACTGTCCCTCCCACATCCTGCCTGCACGTACACCGCGCTCCTAACAGGCCTAGCCCCGATGCGTGCCTGAAGTGTTGTGAGAGGTAAGTGGAAAGTCCCGGCCCACAAGACTAGTGCATCCAAGCTCAACCCAGCGATTTCCTAGTATTTCCTGTGTGAGCCAGGTGCGACATCCTAAGTGCCATACGAGAGAAGCTAGCTGAACGCCTTGTCCGAAAGCAACTTACTTCGGAGAGTTGAGCTCACCCTCAGTCCCTCACAGTTGCACACTGCCTGCAGAAAGAGTTTCCAACATCTGCACCACAGCCGTTTGTCAGAGGCTTGTGAGACGCAAGTGGAATAAGCAGACCTGGAGGGTGTCTCCAGCTGCAGTGGAGTGGTATTCTGGGTACCTCCTGGCTTAGAACACTGTTACGTTCTCAGTGCCCGAGGAACGCAGCTAGTTGAAAGCTGGCTTGTAGGCGTGCTTCCTTGTGCGAGCTGAGTTCAGGGCAGGACCCTCCCGCATTCTGACTGCCCGTAGACGTAGGTCCCAGCATCCTTATGTTAGGTGCCGGAAGAGGTTGTGTGAAGAGCATGTGGAAGTGACAGGATTCTCCTCAGGTGTATCTGATCTCAATGCAGACATTGCAAACGTCCTTGTTCAATGAGAGTGTAGCTCGGTCCTAGCTCCCATCAAAGTGTCTAGCAGACATCTGCCTGCAAAGCATACACACTTCCGAGAGTTGGGCTTATGGACTGTCCCTCCCACATCCTGCCTGCACGTACACCGCGCTCCTAACAGGCCTAGCCCCGATGCGTGCCTGAAGTGTTGTGAGAGGTAAGTGGAAAGTCCCGGCCCACAAGACTAGTGCATCCAAGCTCAACCCAGCGATTTCCTAGTATTTCCTGTGTGAGCCAGGTGCTACATCCTAAGTGCCATACGAGAGAAGCTAGCTGAACGCCTTGTCCGAAAGCAACTTACTTCGGAGAGTTGAGCTCACCCTCAGTCCCTCACAGTTGCACACTGCCTGCAGAAAGAGTTTCCAACATCTGCACCACAGCCGTTTGTCAGAGGCTTGTGAGACGCAAGTGGAATAAGCAGACCTGGAGGGTGTCTCCAGCTGCAGTGGAGTGGTATTCTGGGTACCTCCTGGCTTAGAACACTGTTACGTTCTCAGTGCCCGAGGAACGCAGCTAGTTGAAAGCTGGCTTGTAGGCGTGCTTCCTTGTGCGAGCTGAGTTCAGGGCAGGACCCTCCCGCATTCTGACTGCCCGTAGACGTAGGTCCCAGCATCCTTATGTTAGGTGCCGGAAGAGGTTGTGTGAAGAGCATGTGGAAGTGACAGGATTCTCCTCAAGTGTATCTGATCTCAATGCAGACATTGCAAACGTCCTTGTTCAATGAGAGTGTAGCTCGGTCCTAGCTCCCATCAAAGTGTCTAGCAGACATCTGCCTGCAAAGCATACACACTTCCGAGAGTTGGGCTTATGGACTGTCCCTCCCACATCCTGCCTGCACGTACACCGCGCTCCTAACAGGCCTAGCCCCGATGCGTGCCTGAAGTGTTGTGAGAGGTAAGTGGAAAGTCCCGGCCCACAAGACTAGTGCATCCAAGCTCAACCCAGCGATTTCCTAGTATTTCCTGTGTGAGCCAGGTGCGACATCCTAAGTGCCATACGAGAGAAGCTAGCTGAACGCCTTGTCCGAAAGCAACTTACTTCGGAGAGTTGAGCTCACCCTCAGTCCCTCACAGTTGCACACTGCCTGCAGAAAGAGTTTCCAACATCTGCACCACAGCCGTTTGTCAGAGGCTTGTGAGACGCAAGTGGAATAAGCAGACCTGGAGGTTGTCTCCAGCTGCAGTGGAGTGGTATTCTAGGTACCTCCTGGCTTAGAACACTGTTACATTCTCAGTGCCCGGGAACGCAGCTAGTTGAATGCTGGCTTGTAGGCGTGCTTCCTTGTGCGAGCTGAGTTGAGGGCAGGACCCTCCCGCATTCTGACTGCCCGTAGACGTAGGTCCCAGCATCCTTATGTTAGGTGCCCGAAGAGGTTGTGTGAAGAGCAAGTGGAAGTGACAGGATTCTCCTCAGGTGTATCTGATCTCAATGCAGACATTGCAAACGTCCTAGTTCAATGACACTGTAGCTCGGTCCTAGCTCCCATCAAAGTGTCTAGCAGACATCTGCCTGCAAAGCATACACACTTCCGAGAGTTGGGCTAATGGACTGTCCCTCCCACATCCTGCCTGCACGTACACCGCGCTCCCAACAGGCCTAGCCCCGATGCGTGCCTGACGTGTTGTGAGAGGTAAGTGGAAAGTCCCGGCCCACAAGACTAGTGCATCCAAGTTCAAACCAGCGATTTCCTAGTATTTCCTGTGTGAGCCAGGTGCGACATCCTAAGTGCCATACGATAGTATCTAGCAAAACGCCTTGTCCAAAAGCAACTAACCTCAGAGAGTTGAGCTCACCCTCAGTCCCTCACAGTTGCACACTGCCTGTAGAAAGAGTTTCCAACATGTGTACCACAGTCTTCTGTCAGAGGCTTGTGAGACGCAAGGGGAATATGCAGACCTGGAGGGTCTCTCTAGGTGAAGTGGAGTGGTATTCTGGGTACCTCCTGGCTTAGAACACTGTTACGTTCTCAGTGCCCGAGGAACGCGGCAAGTTGAAAGCTGGCTTGTAGGCGTGCTTCCTTGTGCGAGCTGAGTTCAGGGCAGGACCCTCCCGCATTCTGACTGCCCGTAGACGTAGATCCCATCATCCTTATGTTAGGTGCCGGAAGAGGTTGTGTGAAGAGCCTGTGGAAGTGACAGGATTCTCCTCAGCTGTATCTGATCTCAATGCAGACATTGCAAAAGTCCTTGTTCAATGAGAGTGTAGCTCGGTCCTAGCTCCCATCCAAGTGTCTAGCAGATATCTGCCTGCAAAGCACACACACTTCCGAGAGTTGGGCTTATGGTCAGTCCCTCCCACATCCTGGCTGCACGTACACCACGCTTCTAACAGGCCTAGCCCCGATGCGTGACTGAACTGTTGTGAGAGGTAAGTGGAAACACCCGGCCCACAAGACTAGTGCATCCAAGCTCAATCCAGTGAGTTCCTAGTATTTCCTGTGTGAGCCGGGTGCTGCATCCTAAGTGCCATACGAGAGAAGCTAGCTGAACGCCGTGTCCAAAAGCAACTTACTTCGGAGAGTCGAGCTCACCCTCAGTCCCTCACAGTTGCACACTGCCTGCAGAATGAGTTTCGAACATCTGCACCAGAGCCGTTTCTCTGAGGCTTGTGAGACTCAAGTGGAATAAGCAGACCTGGATGGCGTTTCCAGCTGCAGAGGAGTGGTATTCTGGGTACCTTCTGGGGTAGAGTACTGCTACGTTCTCAGTGCCCTTAGAACGCAGCTAGTTGAAAGCTGGCTTGTAGGCATGCCTCCTTGTGCGAGGTGAGGTAAGGGCAGGACCCACACGCATCCTGCCTGCCTGTCAACATAGGTCCCAGTATCCTTATGTTCGGCGCTGGAAGAGGTTGTGTGAAAAGCATGTGGAAGTGACAGGACTCTGCTCAAGTGAATCTGAGTCCAATACAGACATTGCAAACGTCCTTGTTCAATGAGAGTGTAGCTCGGTCCTAGCACCCATCAAAAAGTGTCTTCCAGACACCTGCCTGCAAAGCATACACACTTCCGAGAGTTGAGCTTATGGACTGTCCCTGCCACATCCTGCCTGCAGGTACACCGCGCTCCTAACTGGCCTAGCACCGATGAGTGACTGAAGTGGTGTGAGAGGTAAGTGGAAAGTCCTGACCCTCAACACTAGTGCATTCAAGCTCAATCCAGCGAATTCCCAGTATTTCCTGTGTGAGCCAAGTGCTGCATCCTAAGTGCCATACTAGAGAAGCTAGCTGAACGCCTTTTCCAAAAGCAACTAACTTCGGAGAGTTGAGCTCACCCTCAGTCCCTCATGGTTGCACCCTGCCTGCAGAAAGAGTTTCCAACATCTGCACCTGAGCCATTTCTCAGAGGCTTATGAGACGCAAGTGGAATAAGCAGACCTGGATGGTGTCTCCAGCTGCAGTGGAGTGGTATTCTGGAAACCTCCTGGCATAGAATACTGCTATGTTTCAGTGCCCTAGGAACGCAGCTAGTTGAAAGTTGGCTTGTAGGCATGCTTCCTTGTGCGAGCTGAGGTCAGCCAGGACCCTCCCGCATCCTGACTGCCCGTAGATTGGTCCCAGCATCCTTATGGTAGGCGATGGAAGAGGTTGTGTGAACAGCATGTGGAAGTGACAGGACTGTGCTCAAGTGAATCTGAGTCCAAACCAGACATTGCAAACATCCTTGTTCAATGAGAGTGTAGCCACAAGACTAGTGCATCCAAGCTCAATCCAGCGAATTCCTAGTATTTCCTTTGTGAGCCAAGTGCTGCATGAAGTAGTGAGAAAAAAGTTGTGTGAGGGAAAGAGCCTAGATTCTAAGGGCACTGTGTAGAATAAGCTTGCCTTCCATACACCTGATCAAAATCTGCATTTGGGATTGGTTTATTTTATTAAGACAACTTCTAACACCATGTCTCAGGAGGTGGTAGCAGTGGAAACTAGGCCTTCTACTCTGTTTGACCTGTGCAGGAGAGTGGTGTCCCACCCCCACCCACCCCACCCACCCCCGCCCATGTCACAAGCCCAGTACATCATGGCATCTTACCTTGGCTCAGTATGTATTACGTTGAGAAGACTGAGGAAATCGACTTCAAGAAAGGCCACTCTGCTTAGGCTATTTGATGCTCACTCTGATATGAGCTGATAAAGATTAGGCCTTCAGTTTGGTTATAACACAAATCAGAGAAGGGCAGAAATCACAGTGAATGATAGAATCAAGATTCATGGAAGTCTTGTCATAGCTGGAGCAATGGAAAATTCTAACAAGGGGAAATTTAATAGAGATAAACCAACTCTTCACACATGCCCTCTACGTAGCAGGTGAAGGGTCTTGCCTCAGTAGCAGATTGTTTGAAATGACTTAGGAGATTTAGTTCACAATATGCTGAAGCAATCTCACAGTGACTGTGACATAAACTTGTGAACTGGGGATGCCTGGTGGCTCAGCGGGTTTAGCACCTGCCTTCAGCCCGGAGCATGATCCTGGAGACCCAGGATCGAGTCCCACGTTGGGCTCCCTGCGTGGAGCCTGCTTCTCCCTCTGCCTGTGTCTCTGCCTCTCTCTCTCTCTCTCTCTCTCTCTCTCGTCTCTCATGAATAAACAAATAAAATCTTTAAATAAATAAACTTGTGAACTGTAAAATATATGAAGGACAGGGAGAAGGGGGTGGGAGGTTGATGGTATAGCATAATTCTATGGTGGTCAGCCTACCTCTGAAGAATGGAGACAGAAGTTGGAACCATACTGGTGAGCCAAATTTGGAAGACTTGGAATATTTTTTTCTGAAATAAAAAGATACTATATCTTGAAATATTTGAATGGTTGTGATATGAAAGAGATATCAGTAGACTTGCTTTGGGTGGAAGTTAAAGGAGAATAGGCTTTTGCTGACCTGAAAGTAGAACTTTAAAGGTTTAAAAGTTTTATAAGTTTAAAACTCTGAGCCTACTGGTAATGAAATAAGCTAATTCCAGAAGGTATATGCTGCTCATCATTAAGTGTTCAAATAGAATGTAAAGGAAATTCACGCATTAGAAGAGGTGTTGGACAAGATGACTTTTAGGCCTGCTTGTGGCCCTGCAAGTCCATGAGTCTTTGATTCAGATATAATTTACTGGGACCTTCATTTAAACAAAATTTCCTTTGCTGCTCCATTATTAGGTGACAGAACTAATTTAATTCAATAAACATTAACTAAAACTTATAGTGTATAACATCTTATACTAAATTTGGGAAGTACAGACACAATCCCTAACTTTTTGGAGCTAAATTTGAGAAACTTACGAGCTGTATCACTGTAGAATAGAATAACTAGTGTGATAGAGGGGAGAAAGGAGGATTAGGGAAAGGAAAACCGAAAGGCTCACCTAGGAAGGAATATTTGATGGGTTATATGTGAATTAAACCAATGTCAAGAAAACATGTTTGTATTAGAATTGGAAATTTAATTTATAGAGACACACTGGATACAGTGACATTCACCCCATATGCTTCAGCTCTTCTACTTCCATCTCAACTTTGACTCCTTATGACACTAAGGCCCCCAAAATTCCTCAAGCACTGCGTTCATGAATTAGGTGTTCTGAACAGAGAGATAGATTCCAGAATATTGGCAAACAATACTGGCTTTCTGCTACTTATTAAGGAAACATCAGATTCATTTTGTCCTAGAGTCTCTCAAGCAGTCCATTTGACTAGCTGTTGATGAAGACTATTAAGATCTTTCTATTGGAGAAATATTTCTTTTCTCAGTATTATCTCAAAGTTTCTGGAGAGATGTTTAAAATCTTTTTTCTAGTTTTGCTAGCTGTGAAATCATTGATCATTGTAGGGCATTGAGGAGGTCCGAGCTTGGTGTTTAGAGATCCAGACTTGGAGTATATCCATTCCATAGGAGTCCTCTTCCACTTTCTCAGTTTTGCATAACAGTAACTCTCTCCTTATTCATAATTCAAAAACAGTTATTAGGTGCTTTCTTGTTTCTAGGAATAAATAGCAAGATAAATGGACATAGCCCCTGACTGCTTACAAAGCCAGAGTATTGAAATCTATGTGGTATAGTAGTGAGTGTACATAAAGAGATTAGTACAATAGAGGTAATAAATGGAGATATAAAGCAACAGGAAAATGAAGGATTATTCGGTAACTTATTTTCTAGCAATTGGGTAACCATTTGGAGAAAAATAAAATGAGATTCACTTTATGATATACTCCAAAAATAATTCTTTCAGAATTGTATAATTATATAATAATTTCTCAGAATGGAGAAAGGCTGCTAATTATTACATGGTTAAATAGATAAAATAATTATAAGAAAATATGGCCACACTTGATCACATAAATGTCAACACTTAAACAAATTTCAAATGGTAAACTTGGAAAGAATGTTTGCAAAAATATTTGCAATGTTTCCAAAATAAAAGATAGGGAAGATGATGCACAACTCTTTAGAATAAAATGAGCAGTGATGAAGGGAGATCACAAAATACACAATAATATCCAAAAATAAAACCTGTCCAATATCATTAACACTGGGAAATGAGGGAGAAAGTGAGTTTGTTATCTCTTATGAAGTCCTTTTGTTTTTGCATTTATTTTCATGGATAGTGCAATGAGTTGTCTCAGAATGGATGAGATTTGCATTTTAATATTATTTCATGGGAGAAAAATTAATATATATTTCTTGGTGGGTGTTTGGTAGTATTTGTCAAGTCTTAAAATGTTCAAATTCTTGACTAATAATTCACTTCTTAGAATTTATAGAATTAAATGGTTAAGATGTTTATGAATATCTATTTGCACTACAGCAAACTATAGTAACAAAAAAGCTATAAACAATTTAAATATTCAGCAATATAGGAAGTGTATATCAAATGATTTCAAAGTTGTACTAAAATCCTATTTTTAAAAAATATCATCTTTGCTTCCGTAGTGAAATGGCTTCTTCATATTTTTATGAAAGTCTCCTTACTCATTGCCCAATGAATCTCCTTACTCATTGCTCAAAGTTCATTGAACTTATAGCTGATAGCCCAGATAAATGCAATATTCATTCCTTGGTGCATTTCACAAGGATTGATTTCTGGTTTTCTATGTTACTGTTTTATTATTGTGTACAAAGTCATTGTTCTGGGACACCAGAGATATTGCAGTTGAAAAAAAGTTTTGACTTGGTGCAGCTTGCATTTTAGAGGATAAGACATAGTAAACAAATAATTCCAGGTAATCATATATTATGGAAAACAAATCATGACTAATAGGGTAGACAGAGTTTGGAGTTGTGTGATATTTTATATATAGTTTTCAGGGACAGTCTCTGTAAACTGACATTTGAACAGAGACTTGGAATGAATGTGGAAATGGGTCATGCTGATCTCTGAGTGATGAATTGTTTAATAGAAGTGACAGCACTTGCAAAGGTCCTAAGATAATAAGGAACCATGTGGAAACCAATGAAAGCAGAGTGGTATGAAATATGAAATAGTGGTCGAAAATGAGTATTGAGAGAAGTGAGGTGGGGATGAGGGTTGGATCTATAGGACTCTGTAATGCCATGCTAAGAGTTCTGGTGTTTTGGGAGTAGTGGAGTCTGGATTTTTGTTCTATTTTGTTTTTTTGAGTTGTATGGAAAAATCATCAGAGCATTTCACCAGATGAATGACTATAAATGGCCTATGCTTTCAAAGGAACATTCTGACTATTGTCTAGAAAATATTTTAGAAAGAGGCACAACTGGAACTAGGTAAATAATAGATTATTTCAGCAGCTCGGGCAAGACATAATGGTTCCTGGTAAAAGGCCAAAGGTGATGAGAAGTGGTTGAGTTTGGCATTCTTTTGAGTTTTGCCAAGATTTAGGTAATAAATTAAATTTAAAGTGTGAACATAAACAGATGTCATAGATACTTCTACATGTAGCTTGAACAACTGGATGAGAGGATTGCTTTCATCAAAGTGCACAAGTTGTAAGACTAACATTTAGGATGTTTCAAAGTCAGTTAAGTCTGACTTATCAAGTAGATATCCATAGGGAGATTTTGAGTGGGGATTTGGATACTTAAGTCTGTAGTTAAGGAAGGAGGTCATTTTTGCAAACATATATTTGGAAAGTTGTCTAAAGATATATTAAATATTAAAATTAAATAAATAAAGCCATGAGACTAAGATCACTTGAGGAGTAAGTATAATGAAAAAGTGTATAGTCTAAGTCCCAAGTTAATCCAACATTCAGAGTTTAGATAAATTACAAAGATTCAGAAATGAAATTTTGGTCAGAAACTTGATCAGAGAGGCTGAGGGCTAACCAGATATATGAGATCTCACGTAGTCAAGTGAAGAAGATAGCTCATGACTGAGTGATCAAGTGTCATGGTTGATAGAGATAAAGATTCAGGAGTGACTATTGGATTTGACAACATGGCAAGTCATCTGAGATTTGATAAAATCAATTAGGGGCAAGGTCTGGAAAAAAGCTCAACTAGAGAGAATGCAAACTGAGAGTACAGGCAGCAAGGAGAAACAACTATTTGGACAACTTTTGATAAATCAGTCAGTCAGTCATAGTGGCTAGAAGGGCATGTGGAAAATTTTTGTTGTTGTTGTTTGTTGTGTGTGTGTGTGTGTGTGTGTGTGTGGTTTAAATGAATATAAAATAGCATGTTCTATCCTAATGGAGTCATTCAGAAGAGAAAAATTGATGACTCAAAAGAAAGAGGGAGATAATCGAGCTTGGCATATTACCAT
>NW_024570825.1:0-21490 GCF_018345385.1 Vulpes lagopus | reverse complement strand
CGTGACGGCGGCCACGCCGCGGGGCCCTGCTGGGGGACGGCCCTACCACCCCGGGAAAACGGCATATCCCGGTGGAGGTCACCCCCACCCCCCTGCACCTGGAAAACGACCCCTTTGCGGCACGACATGTGCTGCGCCTGGGCCCCGCAGGTGGCCGGGTGGTGCCCCCTTTCCCGAGCCCGGGGCCGGTTTGCTATGGCGGCGGCCACCGCCACGGCCATGACGCCAGCTTTCCCGGGCCCCCAGGCACTGGCACAGGGACGTGTATGCGCTGCATGATCAGGGGCACGAAACCACGGCCATTCCCACGATCATTCCCACGGGCATGAACATGGCCAGATCCACAGCCAGGGACCATGACAATGATCACAAAGGCAGCTGCGGTAACGGGCACGGCCACGCCCATCCGCATGGCTGACCTGTCGTTACAGGGGCTGTGCGCCCGCTGCACCTGGCATCGCCCCAGCTGCCCGTGGGCGCTCTCAGCTATTCGCAGGGGCTGGGGGCCGCCATCGGCAGGGGCTGGCACGGATGCCGGCACGGCGCGCACCTGGGATTGCCGATGCGCTGGCCCCGCTTTGCACGCTGCGGAGGCGCCGCTTGTGGGCTGCTGCTGCGCCGGGCCTGGGCGCAGGCCGACGATGGGGCAGTGCACGAATGGAACCCAATGGTTCATCGCCAGCCGCGACAGCCGCGAGGCCGTGCCGAGACGCTGCAGATGGGCTGGTCGCTGCACAGCGCTGCGCTCCGTGCCTGGGGGGGGGAGCCTTTGCGCCCGCTCGCAAAACTGGGCGCCTTGTGGGGGAGCGGGCCTGGCCTATCCCAGGGCCCTTTGCCTGTCCCTGCGCCGCCGTGGATCCCGGGACGAGGACCATGCCCTGCTGGCCTATGGCTTTCCCTGGCGGAGATCCAGGTGGGCCCCGCCATCAGGCCGTGCCGCTGGGCCAGGTGGGGGCCCCGAGCCTGCTGACGGGGACTGCATCCGCTGCTGGAGCAGGGCCGTGTGCGAGGCACGCCGCCGCGCCCCAGCGAGCGCCGCCCCGGTGGACCCCCCCATGCTGCCCATGGAGCGTGCTGCAGGCACGGCCACGAACACCGTACTCCCGGCTCTTCCGGTCCTGATCACTCACCCCAATTTCCACCATGAACACCCGCACCAGAAACTCCCCCCGCTGCGCGTCGGCATCGGCGGCCCTGTCGGTCCGGCCCAAGCCCACGCTGCTGGAGATGCTGGCAAGGCCATGCGCGCCAAATACGGGCCTTTGGGGGTCATCACCAACGACATATACACCAAGGAAGACAGCGCTGCTGACGGTTTGGGCCGGGGGCCCTGCCGCGGAACGCATGCATGGGCGTGGAGACCGGCGGGCCCGCCCCACACCACGGCCATCCGCGAGGATCGCCTCCATCAACCTCGAGGCCGTGGACCGCAGCTGCGCCAGTTCCCGGGCGGACATCCCTCTTCATCGAAGCGGCGGGCGACAACTGGCCGCCACCTTCAGCCCGAAACTGTCGGGGCCTGACCATCTACGTGATCGACGTTTGGCCGGTTTGGGGAGAAGATTCCGCGCAAGGGCGGCCCCGGCATCACCCCAAAAGGGGATTGCTGGTGGTCAAACAAGACCGACCCCCTGGGGCCCTACGTGGGCGCCAACCAGTCCCTCATGGGGGAAACCGACACGCAGCGCATGCGCGCCCACAAGCCTATGTGTGGGCCGTCGTTGAAAAGCGGCAAGGGCCTGCGCGAGGTGATCGACTTCATCACCGAGCGCGGCCTGCGCCGCCCCTGCCCCGCGCAGGCTGTAAAACGGCCGCGCCGGCCTTCAAACGCTGCCCGGGGTGCCGCTGGTGGGCCCTTTGGGCCCTTTGGGCAGGGTGGCCGCGCCTGCTGGGGGACACCAGCGGATTGGCCGGTGGCGAGGTGGCGGCACCATCGGTCTGGGCCAGGCCGAGGGCTTGGGGCCCATGTGGCTGGGGCCCCGGCGGCAGGCGCGCGGCCTGCGGTTCCAGGCCGGCGCAGCACGCGGCGCACAAAGCCCATGTCCAGCCCCAGCCACAGCAGGCACCGGGGCACAGCGTGGGCACCATCAGCCCGCCCCATCTGATAGGCCCGTTAGACGATGGCCTCCAGCTGCCATGTCTGAAATGCCAGCACGTTGAGGTCAAGCCGTGCCGCAAGGCCCCAGCTGCATCAGCCACTGCGAGACCACGCTAAAGGGTCTGCAAGGGCACCCCAGCGCCACATAGCCCACAGGTGCGCCACCACCGGCCCGGCCCCCGGGCCCGCCAGCAGCTTGGCCACCAGCACCGGGCAGGCGTAGCCGTAGCGGGCGGGATCGACCTCGACGATGGCCCCCGGCGCGGCCGCCACCCGGGTTTCTCCCTCGTTGGAGACCTGGACCGGGGATATTGGACGACCAGTTGCGGGGCGTCCCCAGCCCCACGCGCTGCACCAAGCTTTTGGCGGCGTTCTCCAGCACCCACTTGCTCATGCCGGACCCGGCCGGCCAGCCACCCGGCCGCCACGCCCCAGGGCCAGGGTCAGCACCACGATGCCGCCCATGGCGGGGGCCCCCAAAAACCCGCGAGATGGGTTTTGCGTCCGATCATGGCCCTGCTCCTCAGGCGGCCAGGGGCCGGGAAAAGCTGCAGCGGCGGGCGGCAGCGGCGGCTGCCCCCATCTCCTGCGACGGCCCCTTGGGGCCGCTCCAGCGCCCCCCCAGCAGCCAGAACACCAGCACGTCCAGCATGATCAGCGCCTGCCAGGGTATTCATGCGGGGAATTGAAGGCCCGTGGGGGCTCCCACTGGCCAGGTAGAACAGGCTGATGACGCCAGCACGTTGATGGCCTGCACGGCCACCGAAGCCGGCCGCAGGCCCCAGCTTCTGGCGCCAGACGAGGGGAAGGCCATCACGGCGGCAAACAGCACGATGTTGGCCTCACAGGCCGTTGCACCCGGGCCCCGATGGTGGACGCCGAAGCCGTTGGCCGTGTTCCACAGCACCTTGGGCCTGTGGCCCGGGAGGCCGTGCTGTCGAACCGGGTTTCACCAGCGAGGCGCAGATTTTGCGCCAGAAAAGACGTCCAGGGCAGCACGATGTGTTTGCTGCACCCAACTGAGCAGGTTCTGCCCGAAATCGTCAGCTGGATGGCGAAAGATCAGAAGAAGCGCAGCATGGCAGGTCTTGGGGTGTTGGTTTGCCGGGCTTGCGACCTGGCAGTTGCCGAAACAGTGTTCCTCTATAGGCTCGCATTATCTTCGGACCGCTCAAAGACACAAAGCGGGCGGGGAATTCCACGCCACCGGCCCTTGCCGTCACGGGCGCATCACCGACGCTCGCGCCTGCGGCATGGCCCCCAGCGAATCAGTGCCAGCTAGGGACGACATCAGCATTTCAGGCCCCACTGGTACCAGCGTAGGGGAATGCTGGCCCGTGGTGTCCGGGCCCCGGCTTGAGCGGCCCGTTTTGGGGGTCGTGCCTTTGTCGTTTTCGGGATTTTCCATCACCCGGGGTACAGGACCGTGGCCGGTTGACCAGCGGGCGGGCGCCTTGTAGGGCTTGTCCCCGCTTTTTTTCCAACGTGAAGACCGCCGTTGCCGCCCTGGGCCAGCTGCGGCACGCTGCAGGTCCGGTTGCGCGTTGCCGCTGGCGTAGCTGCCCGCCTGCCGAGGACCCAGACGAACTCCAGCCCGGCGGGCGGGACGTCGGTCACCGGCCGCCTGCGGGGGACTGAGGGTCACGGCCGTTGTTGGTGACGGTCAGCGTGTAGGGCCGTGTTTGCCATCTCCAGCGGGCCGGCGGGGCCCTGCTTGCCGTTCCCAGGTCCACGGCATTGCCCTGGCGGCTGGTGGAGGTGCGGTCGGTTTTGGGGGTGTTGTTGACCCATCCCCATCGCCGCCATTGCTCAAGCCATTCCCTCTCGAAGGCTTGACCGAAAGGGCCCCGTGGTAGATGGTGCGCCCGATGCATTGTCGGGCAGGGTTTTGTGCGCGCATCTTGAAAATTGATGTATTGCCCCTGGCCCGAGCCCGCGCGGGATGGTGCACTGCAGCGGCGCTGGTCGCGTTCAGCGCCGGCTGCACGCCGCACCAGGATGCGGAGCGCGGGGAATGGGCCGCCAGCGCAGGCCGTTCTGGTAGGGTGAAGGTGGCCCTGGAGCCCGTTGCGGGGAAAAATTGTCGGTCACGACCCACTGGGGGGCGTAGGAGGGGCCGGAAATTGGTTCCCCGTGATGGTGTATTCAGTGTCCTCACCCAGCACCGGCCCTCCGCCCTGTGGCGCATGCTGATGTTCACATCCCGCTCGGCGCGCTTGAGCCGGGCCTTGGCCTCGGCCTGGTTGTTTTGGGCCCTTGGTTCAGCTCCTCCGGTGGTGGTTGTCCACGGCGACGTTGTTAGGATCTCCGTTTCGGCCGCCAGATCGCCGCGCGAGCGCATCTTGTGGTCACGGTGTATGCGGCCTGCGGGCCAGCTGATTGTCCAGGCGCATTCCAGCGTGCAGCCCTGCACGCCATCGTGGCAGCCGGAGTAAGGTGCCCCCGCCGGGACCGGGTGGGCGAGCCGATGAAGATGGCGTCCGCAGGCAGCCCCGTCCTTGACCCGTGACATTGGGCGGCCGACGAGGGGCCGTAGTTGGGACCGGGGGACCGTATAGGTCAGGGCTCCCCCGCAGCCGCCACTTGGGCGAGACCTGCTTTTGCGCAGCGATTTTCCGGGGATTGGCTGCACGGTGATGCTGGGCCGTAGGGGAAATGTTTGCCGGGATCGGCGTCATGGATGTCCAGGGCGGGGCCCGAGGCCGCTTTGGCAAGGTGCCGGTGGGTGGCGCGCTTGGGGCGGATCTTGACCTGGGATTCACCACCTCGGCCCTTTTCCGGAGCCATGGAGGTGATGTCGCGGTCAGATCCGGCGTCTCGTGTTGACGCCGCCCGAAGGGGTGCCGCAGCTGGCGTTGGCCCCGGGAAAGACGATGCGGGTGGAGACAAAGCCGGGCCCCGGGTAGGGTTACGGCAGGGGAATTCCCGGGCCTGTCCAACGGGTCGCGCCCGGGGGACACCATCGGTCTGCTTGACCAGGGGACTGCAGCGAATCGCGCACGCGGAATTCGTCACGGGGTGTGGCCGAATGGTTTCTTCACCCCCAAAGCTGGTTAGGTGACCTCTTCACCGCTCTTGATGGAGGCCGGGGGCACAGGGTGACCACGCTATTGAGGGTGCCCACATCCCCCTTGTGGGCAGACCGGTGACGGTCGCGGAGGGTGGTGGCCGACGCATTGTCCCGCCCGATCACGCCCGCCGAGGCGTTGTTGGTGAGCCCAAAGATGGCCCGAGGCCAGCGTGACCTTGGCCCTGACCTGGATCTGGCGGCTGGCGCCCACGGCCAGGCCGCAGGTCGAGGTGCAGCTCTGGGGGGCGGGGGTCCAGTCACGCGCGGTGCCCGCCCCGGACATGCCGAGTCGGTCATTCGGTGTCCGCGGGGGTTTGTCGGATACGGGGGATCAGCTGATTTCGGCAGCACAGGCATGGGCCGTTGTTGGTCACCGTGATCGTGTACTGGAACTCTTCACCCGCCAGTCCGGGCGGCTGGGGGGCCCCTTACGAGGCGCAGCCGCATCGTTGTGAAGCCTCACCGCCGCGCTACCCGGTGTTTGTTGGTCTTGTTGGGCTCGTTGAGTTCGGGAGAACCCCGATCAGCCCTGGTTGACCAGTTGCCACCCGGCGTTCCGCCCGCAGCCACGTGGCCTTGAAGCGGCATGGCCTGCTGTTGGCGTAGCCGGCCACCGGGTAACTGCCGCTTGGGGGCAGGTGATGGTGCGCTGTTTTGTGGCCGCAGTTCGGGCGGCCGTGCTGCCTTTCGAAGCCGTAAAGGGGTCACCCCGGCCGGCAGGGGGGGGGTTTTGGCGGTAAGGTCACGAGGCACGAGGGAGCCGCTTCGCGGCGCGGCTGCGCGTTGTAGGGGGACCTCGGTTCGCCTGAGCGCATCCAGAAACCGTGGGCGCCACCTGCTTTGCGCAGCGAGGACACCCACGAACTCGCGCTCCGCTGGAAAACCAGGCCCGGCGCTGGCGGTGTGGGTTTCCGGACTGGCCGTCAGGATCTCGGTGCTGGCGTCCTTGTACCCTTGACGCTGGCAGCGCGGCAATGGTGCCGCTCATGTTGGCGATGGCCGGCACGGAGATGGAAGGCAGCCCCGGCGCCGGGCAGCACCGGCCGCCGCCCCGTGCAAACTGGGTCGGCCCCCCCCGAGATCGCGGATAGCCCGAGGGCGGGGTCAGCTCCAGCCCCTGCAGAGGGCACGCCCGTGACCACGGCCCGTTGGGCACGGGGAAACGCCCCCCGGTACGGCCACGGCGGGGACTCGGACGGGCCCTTGGTCTGCACGTCGATGGTGTACTGGAAGGCGCCCGCGTTGGCGACGCTGGCGGGGAGCCGCTATCGCGATGGCCAGATCGGCCGGCCTCGGTGGTGGGGAAGTTTGCGGTTTCCCGCTGCGTGGGTTTTTTGGTCGTTGTCGTTTGTCGGGCGAGGCATGCGCCCGCGTCGCCCGGCGCCCCCAGTTGGTGCCGACGGTCGGCAGGATGACTCGAAGCCCACGGACTTTAAGCCATCGGCGGGCGCCAGGGGTTTCCGAATGTTGCAGACCAGCGTGTTGTTTTTGCCTGCGGTGGCAACGTACCAGCTGCGGGTGCCGTGCAGGAGATGCCGCCCGGGTGCTGCTGTAGCCTGGAAAACGGCGCCCCCGGGCCCCGCACCTCCCGGGCAGGGTGACGCCTACGGGTCGGGACGAGGTGTTGTGCTGACCTTGGCCCCCATAGGTGAAAAGGGGCCGCGGCAGGGCCTGCCGATGCGTTCCTGTCCGTCCCAGAGACGTCCTGGTTGACCAGGATGTCGGTGTTCCCGGGCCCGGGGCCGCCACGGCAGCCGCTGTTGCCAGCAAGCCGCGGACAGCGCGCAAAGCGCCGCCAGCCCTTTCTCGTGAAAGCCATACAAACCCTCTTTTGCTTCGTTGACAGCCGCCGAATGCCGCAGGCACGGACGCACGAGGTGCCCGGCTGGAAACAGCTCTGTCCCGAAAGCCGGTACCGGGCGCACCAAAAGGAGGGCTTTATGGTTTTTTTATTACGAAAGTAAATATTGGTTTTTGGATTTATTTTAACAAAAGTGAGTATTTAGAAATATTTGTGAGTTTTCGTGAGGGCGAAACCCTTTTTCCCGGTCGTTTTTCCTCACGGAACGCGAGGACGTGAAAAAGCCGGGGGCGCTTGGGCTGGCCCCCGGCTTGCAATTTTGATCTGCCGCGCGCTGGCGCGGCAGGGGAGCAGGCACTAAGGCCTAGGGAAAGCGGCCGGGGCAATCCTTGGTGAGGAACCCCACGCCAGCGCGCGTTCACGGCCCCCGACGTAGGGCGGCGGGTTCCCTTTGGGCATGCCGCCATTCGGCCAAACCGGCCTGGTCGAACAGGATGTTGGCCCGGTCATGGAAATGCACCGAAACCGTCCAGCTTCTTGGGCCAGCGGGTGCTCGGGGGTTGGGACTCCAGAACGGGGCGGGGGCGTCCGGCGCTGCTGGCCGGCCTGCTTGAGCAAGCGCGCCGCTGCAGGCTCATGCCCCCCGGGTCCTGCCCACCCCGGCAGGGGGCGAGTCCACACGGGCGTGGTCACGCGCAGGGTCTCGGCTTGTCCTTGAGCGCTTCCTTGATTTGGGCCCAGCAGGGGTTGAAGGTCTCGGCCCTTCCTCGGCCCGCCTTCTTTTCCTCTTGCCCTTTGCAGTTTGGGCCCAGGTCCACGGCACCCTTGGCCACGGACTGCAGCGGCGTGCCGTCCGAAATTCGGTCGGTACCCCATGGCCATTCGTCCCGCCGGTCGGCCATCAGCAGCACCTCGATGCCTTTTTTGCGGAAGACTTCGAGCTGCGGGCTGTTGCGTGCGGCGGTCAGGGGTCGGCGTGATGAAAGTAGTCGCGTCTGGCCTTCCTTCATGCGGGCCTTGTAGTCGGCCAGCGAGACGATGGCCTGGGTCCTGGCTGGTGGTGGAGGAAAAGCGCAGCGCTTGGCGATGGTTCCTTGTTGGAAAAGTCCTCGCCCAGGCCTTCCTTGTGCACGGGGGCCGAACTCGGGTAGGAAACTGGCTTTCTTCCCTTCCTTGGCCTTGTCCTCTTCGCTGACCACGTGGGTGAGGGCCGTGGGCCGCCGCGTCAGGGGCCCCAGCGTCGTGGCGATCGTGTTTGGCCAGGTCTACCAGAAAGGGCCCGCCGCGCTTGGTCGAGCCGTCGCGGATAGGCGCCGTCCGGCTTTCCTGGCAGCTCGCGGCTGACGTTCAGCGGGCAGGTCGGCGAGTCGATCACGCCCTTGACGAAGCGCAGGTAGCCGGGCATCAGCGCCTCGGCTTTCATCCTTTGATGAAGACGCGTTTGGGCGTAGAGCTTGACGCCGGCCCTTCTTGTCGGGGGTTGTAGAGGTGAACGGCGCCTTGGCCGGGTCATGAACAGCAGCTGCGTGTACTCGGTGTTGCCTCAAAACGCGGTTGTGGGCTCCGGGGTCAGCGGGTTCTCGAAGTCGTGGCTGATGGACTTGTAGAAGTCTGGTACTGCTCGGCCGTGATGCCCTTTTCTTGGGACGTTCCCCCGCGCGCTGGCCTTGTTGATGGTCTCCCACTCGCCCGTCTCTCCATGGTGCCGGGCTGGTCGTTCTCGCCGTCCTTTCCACTTTCTTTTTCCAATGGGATGGGCGGGGCTGTTGTGGTCGGAGTATTTGCCGCTTTCCCCCCCCCAGGCGTTGGGAACTCCTCGGCCCCGGGGCGCAGGTGCAGCGTTTATGCTGGGGGCCACGCGGGGGCGCTCGATCTGCTCGACCTCGAACTCGCCCCGTGCCGCCGCGGTCCAGCCCCATCGCCTTCGGAGGCCGGCCGGCCGCGGGGGCGTGTTTCCCCCGGTGATCTTGTCGGCCACGATGTAGCCCGAGTAAAGCCCCGCCGAACTGGCCGATCAGCTGCGAGGGCCGACTTCTGGGTCGCCCGACGCTTGTCCATGAAGGCCTTGGTGCCCCTCTTGGCGATGGTGCCCAGGTTGTCGATGGCTTCTGCTCGCTCATGCCTATGCGGTGTCGGCCCAAAGGTCAAGCGGGCCCTTTGGGAAACGGCCGTCGAAAGGACACGCGCACTTTCCCGGTTGGGGCTGGTCCTCATAGAGGGAGGCCCTCGTTCAGCGCCTCGAAGCGCAGGCTTGTCGCGGCGTCGGAGGCGTTGGAGGGGCCAGCTCGCGCAGGGAAGGGAAAAATTTGGGGTTTGGAGGTAGTACAGCCAATGCGTGGACCAGGTGCAGCAGTTGCGCATCTTCGGCCTGAAAAGAATGGGTTTGCTTGCTCATGCAACAGTGTCCTATGGCCTTTTGGGTTCCAACAGGGGAAAAAATCAGCCTCATCTTTGGGCCGGCGAGCGCATTATCAAGACCCCCGCCGCCCCTGTGGCGGCGCAGGCTCTGGACGGATTTTTTTCACTTTTTCGCCCCCACGGCGGGGTGGCGCAGGGCATAACTGCGCCATTTCCGCTGTGCGGCGGGGACGGTGCGCGCAGGGCCCGGGCGCAATGGCGGGCCTCTGCTTCAGGAGATTTTCCGGCAAGCCCCTGTTTAAAAAATGGTCCCCCGAATTCCTCGGAACCTGTGGGCTGACCCCGGGCGGCTGCGGTGCGGCCGTGTGGCCGCCGCCTTCCCGCAGGGGGAAACGGCCCCGGTCGGCGTCTCGCGGCCCTTGGCCTGACGCGTGCTCACGGGGCCCTATGCCTTCGGGGCCCATCTCGGGCGGGCACTTTAACCGGCCGTCTCCGTGGGCCTGGCCATGGGGCGGGCGCTTTGCCCGGAGCGAACTGCCGGGCTACATCGTTTTCGCAGGTGTGGGCGCCATCACGGGCGCGGGGCCCTCTCTATTGTGATCGCCACGGGCAAGGCCGGCGCCGACATCGGCGGCTTTGCCACCCAAAGGCTACGGCGCGCATTCGCCGGGCGGTACGGCCCTGACGGCAAGCCCTGGTCACGAGGTGGTGATGACCGCCCTTTTTCATCCTGGTTTTATCCCGGGGGGCCACGGCCAAGCGCCGGGGGGCCCGGGGCTTTGCGGGCTGGCCATCGGCCTGTGCCTGACGCTGATCCACCTGATTCGATTCCCGTGAACCCAAAACCTCGGTCAACCCCGCGCGCGCACGGGCCCGGCCCTGTTCGGTCCCGAGATCCCATCTCGCAATGTGGCTGTTCGGGGTGGCCCCATCGTGGGTGCGCTGATCGGCGCCGTGATCTAAAAGGGCCTGTTTGGCCACCCGGCCACGAAAAAGGGGCGGGGGACGGGCGTTTGCAGGCGCCCGCTGCAGACTCAAGCGGCTGGCGAACCCGCTTTTTTCATTGAATCTTTGGGTGAAACAGGGTTTTTCCCGTTTTTTGCATGGGGGGCAACGCGAAGGACTTTCACCGGCAAAAACCGGCCAACTTTACAAAAACAAAAACCCGAACGCTAGTGATTCGCAAAAACATATTCGGGTTTTTCATCGGAGTGAACATGAGCAATCCAACAAATCTCCCCCCCGCGAACGTCACGCAGCGGGCCCTTGCCGCTGCCCTGTGCCTCGCGGGCACCTCGGCCTTCGCGCAGACCAGAAACCACGCTGGGCCCCCGTGAAACGTGACGTCTTCGAGCGAAGCGCCCGTAAGACCGACAAGCCTCCTCGGCAAGTTCACGGCCCCGCTGGTGGGACACGCCCAAGACGGTGCAGGTCATCAACGAGGAAATCATCAAGCGGGACCGGCGGGGACCAGCCTGCAGGAGCCCTGCGGTCCACGCCCAGGCATCACCTTCGGCAACGGCGAAAGGCAGGCAAACCTCGGGTGACCCAGCCCTTCATCCGCGGCATGGTTGCCCAGGCCGCACCTTCGTGGACGGCATGCGCGACATTGCGGCCGGCACGCGCGAGGTGTTCAACCTGGGGAAGCGGTGGAAGTCATCAAGGGCGCCGATTCGGCCTACGCGGGCCGTGGCGGCGCTGGCGGCTCCATAAATCCTGGTGACCAAGAAGGCCAGGAAAACGAGAACTCATCACGGCGGTGGGGCCTGGGCAACGGACAGCTACCGGCGCGCCACCATCGACCCCAAACCGCGTGCTGGGGCGAAGGCGGGGGCCCTGCGCCTGAACGCCATGGTGCACGACCCCCGACGTTCCCGGCCGCAGCGGCCCCGAGAACAAGCGCGGGGGGCCCATTGCCCCCACGGTGACCTTCGGCAATGGGCACGCCCCCCGGGGGGTCTCGCTGTCTGGCAGCCCCTCCCAGACCGACAACATTCCGATGGCGGCGTGCCCTACCTGTACAGCAGCACGGCTGCGGCCGGCCTGCGCGGCGGCAGAGTGGTGCGTCACTACGGCAACAGCCGCGACTACTGGTACGGCTGACCCAGCCGCGACTACGAAAAGGAAAAAAACGACTGTTCAGGGCCCCACCGTGGAACACAAGTTCACGCACCAGAAGTTCCGCAACAGCCTGCGCTACAGCAAGACCGAACAGGACTTTCCTTTGGACCCGCCCCCACGACCCGCAAGGGGGAATGTCGTCAATGGCTTTGTGTTCCGCCGAGGCAATGCACGCGTGGCCGACATCAGACGCTGCTGAACCTCTCGGAAATTCACGGGCAAGGCCCAGACCGGCAGGTGGGCCACCCGCTCGCCTTCGGCCCGGAACTGTCCAAAGGGAAAAAGGCCGAGTCCCGCCCCGCCGCGCTGCAAAACCAAACCAACACCACCTGCTCGGCGCCAGCCTGTGGTGCGGCCCCGCTGAACAACCCCGACAGCAGCCCCCTGTGGAACATGCCCGTGACGCTGGGCGACCCAGCCACAACCAGATCGAAAACCCGGGCGCTGTACGGCTTCGACAAAGCTGAAGTTCAACGAACGTGGCTGCTCAATGCCGGCCTGCGCATGGACCACTACAAGATTTAGCTCCTCCGGCCCCGCCGGCCGCACCACGCCGGCCATGACCTGAGCCGTTCGGACACATTGTTCAACACCAGCTGGGCCTGGTCTACAAGGGCCCGGGCCCCCAACGGGAGCAAACTACGCCAGCAAACGGGACCTCCCCGCGCCCAGGGCGGGTCCATGCTGGGCAACGGCCCGAGGGGCCTGGGCATTTTTCCACCGACCAGCTGGGGCCCAAACCCAGCTCCCGAGGGAAAACCCGCTCGCTGAGCTGGGGCACCAAGTGGGACCTGATGGAAAAAGCGCCTGGCGCTGACGGGGCCCGCGCTGTTCCCCAACGAACGTGACCAATGCGCGGATCACCGAAAACGGCGTAAACCTTTCATGGGCGGCACAAGGTGGTCAACGGCGTGGAACTGGGCTTCACGGCAGGTGCTGCCGGGCCTGAGCGTCTTCGGCGGCTACACCTACATGGACAGCGAGCAGTAGAAGCAGGGGGCTGGCCAGCGTGGCCAATGGCCAAACCCTTCCCCAACCCCGCCCCAAACACAAACTCAGCCTGTGGACCCGCTACCAAGCCCATGGCAAAGCTGACCTTGGGCCTGGGCATCTACGCCCAGAGCAGCGTGAAAACCCGAGCTACATCCTGTTCACGGTGGATGGCGGCATCGTCACCAAGGGCGCCCGCGGCTATGCGCGCTACGACGCCATGGTGGGGCCCACCGATTCGACCGCAACCTGACCGTGAAAGCTGGGAAACCCTTCAACCTGGGCGGGCAGGTCTACTACGCGGCATCCGCTCGCCCCCTACGCGACCATGGCCGCAGGCCGCTCGGCCCTGGCCTCCCCGCTCAAAGTGGGGCGTATGATCTTTTTTCTGATCGCCCCGCGCGAACGCGCAGCGGCCTTTTTACGTGCGCAGATCACCGCAAAACCCGCAGGCCATCGCCGTTTGCGGGGCTTTTTGCGGGACACTCGCTGATTACCCTGAGGACCGCCTGCCATGATGCTCCGCTTACCCGCCCGGGCCTCAGCCCCGACGAAGTGCCCCCAAAATGCCGCCAGGCGCTGGAGCGGGCCCCCGTGGCTGGGACGGCCGCGCCACGGCCGGCCCTCTGCGGCCCAGGTAAAGGCCCAAACCTTGCAGCTGCCGCTGGACAGCCAGGCAGGCCAGGCGATAGGCAACCTCATCCTCGAAAAGCGGGGGCCAGCGCGCTGTTCATGTCGGCACCCTGCCGCTGAAGGTGTTTGCCGCCGCTTCAACGCTACGAGGGGCGGCACCTACGGTCCCCCTTATAGCAACCCCATCTTCCCCCATCCCGGCACGGCCATAAGGTTGCGCAGCGATGTCTCCACACCGTGTTCTTCAGCGAGCCGACGAGTACGAAGGCGGCGAACTGATCGTGGAGGACCCCCTTCGGCCACCGAGCGTGAAGTGGCCGCGGGCCCGGACGCCATCGTTTTCCCGGCCCCAGCCTGCACCGCGTCAACCCGTCACGCGCGGCCGCGCTACGCCAGCTTTTTTCGGGGACGCACCCCTCGGGCCCCGGACGAGAAGCGCCGCACCCTGTTGACCTGGACCAGCAGATCCAGCAATGAGGGTTTGCGCCACCCGGGCGACCCCGCGCTTTCCGCGCTGCCCGGGCCCCACGTCCCAAACAACCTGTTGCGGATTTTGGTCGCAGGCCGGGACGACAGAGCGGTCCGGGAGCGCATCCAGAACCTTTTCCCGCGCGGGTCAGCAGCACATTGCGCGGATGCCATACACCCCCGTGCCATAGGAGCCCAGGCCCGGCATTTTAGGTTTGTCGAACAGGTTGTGACGTTAAAGCGTCACCGACCACTGGCGGTCCACGTCGTAGCGCGCCATCAGGCCCACCAGCGAAATAGGCGCGCTGGTCGGCGCTTTGCAGGGGGCGGGGATTGTGGTGTAGGTCAGGCTCTGCCAGGCCACCCGACCCGCCAGGTCCACTGCGGGTTGAGACGGTACTGGTGTGAGCTTGAAACAGGTGGCGCGGATGGTTGGTGTTGCGGCGTCTGAGGATCACATGGGGGCTGGGCCCGGGTGGCGCGAAGTACGGTAGGTGTAGCCCGTAGTGTTACCGGGGCCGGCTGATGCTGCCCGACCCCCCATCTCACCCCTTTGCTGGTCACGCCGTCGATGGCCCGCATAGACCCTTCCGGTTTCCGGATTGGCGCTGACGTACTGCGCGGCATTGCGCTGCTGGATGTGGAACGCGCCGCGAGGCGTTGAGCCGGCCCCTCCAGGAATCGCCCTTCACGCCATTCGCGGCTTTCGGCCCTGTGAGCGGCGGGGAGGGGTGCCCGGCTGCGTCTTGTAGTAGGTCTGCGGATTGAAGATGTCGGTCTGGCTGGGGGGTACAGCGACCCGGGGTGGCGGCTCAGGTCATAGACCACGCCTGCATAGGGCCCCGGTCTTGTGCCGCCACGCGCAGCGCGTTGTTCAGCCGTAGCTGCCGTCCCGGCCCCTGGTGTCTCCAGCATGTCGTACCAGTCACGCCCGCGCGCCCAGGATCACGGACAGCTCGTCCGTGGGCCGCAGGCGTGCTGCACCGAAGGCGCTTTCTCCACGTTTCGCGTCATGCGGTGGTTTGCTCAGTGGAAATCGGGCCGGGGGGCACCTGGCCCCTCCATTCCCAAAGTAGTTGCCCACGGGGCCGTGGGTTTGGGGTAGCCGGGCGCATGCCGGGGCTGGCGCCCACCAGCTGGCGCCGAACGACAGCTCGTGTCGCGCCGAACAGCTGCAAAGGCCGGACAGCGCCGCATTCACGGCCTGCGTGGTGGCATCGGTGGGAAAACTTGTTGGACGCATGTTGATGCCCAGGAGCCCTGAAACCCGGGTTTTTCCCCCATGCCGTGGGCGGCCACGCCGACCTCCACGTCGGCGACTGGCGAAGCCGGCTGGCCGACAGGTCCGCTTCCCGCCATTGCCAAGTGTGCTTTGAGTTCGGCAAAACAGGGGTTTGGGGGGGTGGGCGTTGTCCCAGTACGACCAGCGCGCGGCGGCCCGGGTTTTAGCGAGGTGGGGAAATGCGTGCGGCCCGCCATCCTTGAAAAAACAGCGGGATGTGGCCGAAGCTGGCCCCGTTGGGCGCGCGTCTGCATGTGGTCAATGCCCAGCTGGGGCCCCCGTGCCCGGGCCCTGGTCGGCCTCGATGATGCCCTTACAGGCTGAGCACGTTGCGGCTGTAGTCGTCCACATGGGGGCTTGGCCCTTCTGCGGCCACCGCACCACCGCCCGGAGCGCGCACGCGGCCGTCCCGGTTTAGCGGGGGCGGAGATGTCGCCCACGCCGCGAACGGTATGGTGCCCATGGCCGCCTCGGCCGAGGGCCTGGAAGGTTTGGTGGGCCGCTTGCGCACCAGATTGACCACGGCCGACGGTAGCCCGCGCCCGTGAGGGAGGCCTGTGGCGCCCTTACCACCTCCCACGCGGTCATAGATGGCGCTGTCGGCCAGCGAGGTGGTGTACTGGTTGGCCGAGTCCTGGTGTTGGGCACGCCGTCGAACTGGAAATTCTCGATGGCATAGCCGCGCGAGTAGAAGGTTAGTGCGCTCGCTGTCGTTGCGGCCCACGTTTAATGCGGGCGTCTTCTCCAGCACCTCCGGCTGGATGGTCAGGCCCTGGTGTCCATGAGCTGGCGCGTGACACGCTGACGGACTGCGGCCGTCTCCCCCGCGGCGACCAGGCCCAGCCGTGTGGCCGTGCTGGACTGGCGCGTGGGTAGGAGCCCGTGCCTTGGGGAGGACCGCGCTGCGCTGGGCAGCCGCCCGTCACGTTGTACCGTTGGCCCAGCGTGGCGCCCAGCTGCAGCGGGCACCCCCTGCTCCCCCCGCCGCAGCGCATAGGCGCCGTGGCCTGGGCACGGCCTGCCAGGCGGTTGCCGGGCCGCAGGGCCTGGGAAGGCGCCCTCCACCGTATAGCTGCCGCGCAGGCCCGCGTTTGCGCTGCCGGCCGTCTGATCGGCCTTTGAAGATCAGGGGCACGCCGGCTGGGCGGCCGTGTGCTGCGAAAGGGCGGCTTCCAGCGGGCCCCCCAGCGCGTCATAGCTGCGGCTGGGCCGGGGCCCAAAGCACGGCGGCGGGCATGAGCGCGATTGGCCAGCGCCAGCGCGGGGCGGGGCATGAAAAAGGGGTTGGGGCCCTGGTTCTCCCAGTGTTCCGATGTCGAAAATCAAAGCTTCGGAAGCAAGGAAGCGCGGCGGGGGAAGTAATCGGGTCCCCCCGGCGCCAAAAAATCCCGAAAAGAAGGAAAGAGCCTCACCCGGCGCGCCTCCCGCAGGCCCCACCACCCCCACCAGCGCGTGGCCAGGCAGCTGGGGGGGCCCAGCGCCCGGGAGGCATGGCCAGCACGGCGCCCGGGTGCCATCGATGCGCCTTCGTCCAGCGGGAACAACGCCCGAGAACCGCACCCCGGCCAGGGCCCGGATTGGGCGTGCGGGCAGCCGGGGCGGGTTAGGGTTGGAGGCTCGGCCGGAAGTCGTCCAGGCGTGGTTGTACACCCCAATTGGCCCCGGGGCCAGGCCGTTCGTCCGCAGGGCCCGGGCCCCGGGCCCTGCACCGTGCTCCAGGCCCGATGCGCGTGAATGTCCATGGCCTCGCCGCCTGCAAAACCCCCGTGCGGATGGGCCTGTGCCGGCCGGGCCGCGTTCCCCCGGCCCGCGCTCGAAAAAGGCCACGCCCCGCACCTGCAGGCTGCTGCGCACCATGAAGCGCGTGCCCAGGGCGCCGCACGCGGGCCGTGGGCGGTCTCCCACAAAGGGAGATCGCCCAACGTTCCTGCGGGATGGCCGGTGGTGAACAGCGCCTCGCCAGGCCATCAGGCGCAGCCCGGGCGTTCGCTGCCGTCGAAACTGCAAGGCCACGGCGTTGCCGGGGCCCGGGCAGCATGCCCGGGTGCCTTTCGGGCAGGGTCCAGCGGCGGCGCGCGGTGCCCGAGGCGTGGGTCGGCCGCCATTCTTGCCACTGCCCGGCGTGGCGGCTGGCCAGCCAGCCCGCGCCCCCCCGCGTGCCCAGGCCCGCCAACAGGCCCAGCAGGCGCCGCCGCGCAGCCCGGGGAGCGGCGGACAGGCGCGATAGCCCGCGCCACGGGATTGAGCCCCGTCAGCGCGCCCCTGACGGCTGCGAATGGGCCCCGGCGCGGGCCTGGTCGGCCCGTCTTCATCGAGCCAGCGCTGCCAGCGCGCACCCGGTCGGCAGGCCGAGGCCTGGCCCGATTTGCAGCAGCGCAAACCAAACCGGCCGCCGCCCGCCCACGCCGGCCCGGCAAGGGCCGCCCCGCGCCTGGGGCGCCCGGATACTGCTGCGGGTAGCGGCGCGGGCTGGAAAAGGCGCCGAGGATTTTGGAAGCAGGAGGCACCGGCGCCATCAAGGACCCGCGCCCGCACGAAGCAGCGCTCATAGCCCCGGGCCCGATAGCGCTTGACGCTGGTCATGGACAACCCCCCAGGCGCGTGGCGATGTCCGCATAGACTCAGGCCTTCGAGGGGGCCAGCAGGAAGGCCTCGCGCACCCTTTGGGGGCCAGCGCGTCGCGCCTGGTCCACGGCCTGCAGCGATTCGATGCGCGTCAGCCCCTCTTCGGGCCCAAGGGGCAAGTTCAGCGGGCAACAGGGCCCGGGTGTCGAGATAGGCGCGCTTCCCGCAGCCGGCCGGTGCTGGCGGATCACAAAATGGCGGGCCCGGTGGCCAAAAAAGGGGCGCGGCTGCTCGATGCGGCCGGCCATGCCCGAGGTGATCACGGTGACGAGTGTCGTGCGCGATATCGGAAGCCTCGAACACAAATTTCCCGCTTGCGGCCGCTGCCGCCTTGCAGCCAGCCGTGGTGTTCGATAGGGGTGTGTTCGGGATCGGCCGGTCGCGCATGAAAGACGGACGCGCCGGACTGGCGTTGGCCACAGCGCTTTTAGCTCGTTTGAGAATGTTCGCAATTCTAAACACGAAATCAAAACCGTCGCTGCCCAAATTTAGGGGGCAGAGGAAGGGCCGCTCCCGCACCGAGGGTGCCGTCCCCCTCCCGAAGCCGAGGAGAGGGGGAGCGGCCGGGAGCCGGGTCAGGGGGTGCTTAAATTCTCGTGTGCACCCAGGTAGCGCCACTGGCCCACAGGCAGATTGCCCCAGCGTCACGCGGCCGGGTGCGGATGCGCTTAGAGGCCCACCACACGCAGGCCCACCAGTTGAACATGCGGGCGGATCTGGCCTTCTTGCCCTTTGGTCAGCACAAAGCGCAGCTGCTCGGGGTTTGCCCAGTCCCTTGGCGGGCTCAAAAGTGCCTCGCCGTCCAGCGACAGGGCCATGGCAAAAGGCGTGCCAGTGTTCGGCCGGGAACACGGATTGCACGTCGATGTCGCGGTCACCGAGGTCACGCGCACCAGGTACTCCCTTTTCCATTCGAATTTTTCGCCCAAAGATCTGGCCGCCCGCGGCCGTCCTGGGTCATGACCAAACGGCCCACGGAGTCGATGTCCAGCCGGCCGAGGGCCCCAAAGGCCCTTGGGGCTGCGCGAAGTTTGAAGCGCGTGCGGCTGGTGTCCTGGTTCAGTGGGTTCTGGGGCGTGACCAGGACCACGGCGGGCTCGTTGCCCGTCCTCGGCCTGGCCGCTGACTTAGCCCATGGGCTTGTGGACAGGATTGGTGACTGCTGGTCCTGGCGCTCGCGCGCCTCGCGCTCGACGGGATGCGGTCGGCCCCCGCCACCACGTTCTGGCCCATCACGGCGAGTTCGCCTTTTGACGCGGACCAGCCCTTGTCCCCCCACTCGTCGGCCCTCGCGGCGGGGAGCACGGGCCCAAATATCGGCCGGCGCTTGTTAAATGCGCACGCCACCGGGAACCTGCTCCTGCAGCGGTTCGGCAGCACGCTTGACGGGGTTTCGCGGTTTGGCCGCCCCCGTCGGCGGGACGGGTAGGTGCGGGATGCCGCTGGAGCGGCACGGTAGGCGGGCTGGGCCCTGGGGCCCCATCGCCGGCGAGGGCCACGGGCGCCCATCAGGGCCCGTGGACCACGGGCGTCGTGCGGCGGGTTCCGGCGGCATCGTCACGGCGGGGGGCCGCGGGCGTCGTCCCGGGGACGGTCGCGGAAACCCAAACTTTCACGCGGGGCCGTCGCGGGGTCCGTCGCGCTGGCCGTCACGTTGGCCATCGGGGTTGACCATCACGCGGACGCTCATCGCGCTGGCCATAGGGCCGGTCGCGGCGATCGTCCGGGCGGGGCGGGCCCCGGGGGGCGGGCATCGCGGTATCACGGGCTTCCGCGCATGTCGCGCTGCTCGCGCGGGCACGGTTTTGCCGCCGCCCTGTTCGCGCCCGTCGCCACGCGGGGGGGACGGTTCCAGGTCCTCGGCAACGGCCGAAACCGCTGCTGCGCGGGCGCTGGTCACGGGCGTCGTGCGGGGGTGCTCACCGCGGGAAATCCCCCGCGAGGGGGGGCATCACGGCGGTCGGAGCGCTCGTTAGCGATCATTGCGGCCCGCCACGGTCCCCCGCCACGTTCATTGGGGGCGTTGCGGTCACTGCGCGGGCCGCCGCTTTTGCGCCCGCGATTTGCCCGCGCCCCCCGAGGGCGGCGGGCATCGACCAGCCGGCTCGCTGTGGCTTTTCAGGGGCGGCGCAGCACAGGGCCGCGGAAGGGCGCTGCCCCCTCGTCGGCGCCGGGCCGGGACGGTTTGGAAGAAGTAGGGGATGACATTAGACCGCCATTGTCGCGCCCCCGGGAAGGCCCGCGCGGCCCGGCCTGCGGCCAATACGGGCATTTGCGCTCGGCTATCGGGCGACTATCGGGCGGCCTGCGGGCAGGCCGGGCCCGGGCCCCCTTTTCCGCCCCGCCGCCGGCCCTGCGCCGGGGGGCTCTCCTGTTCCGCACCACACATTAAAGAACATGAAAATTTCGCCTGGCGGCCACCCATCCCGATCGCTGTATCCGTCGCGATATGCACAACCGGAATGAATCCTTTAATGAAAAAAATCGACAAGAGGAATCACATCGGCCAAAACTCTTCAATCCGGCCGATTGGGGGTCTTGCCCAAAGCACGGCATGCAATATGTAAAAATCTGTATTTTATTTGGGCGATTCCTTCATTGGGGGGGGTTGCAAATCACCCATTGGGTTGCCCTTGCCCATACCATCTCCCCATAGAATGGGGGGCCCGTCCAGAAACGGGGGGCTTTTTCGAGACAAAAAGCCCTTCGCGCAGCGGCCCGCTGCGGTTATCCAAACATCCCGCCCCGGGGCTCCCGCCTCATTCAACAAGGAAAAATACCATGGCGATACACCCAACCATCGATTCCACTCCATTGAAAGAACCCAAATTCAAGGCGCTGCTTATCACCAAGCCGGACTTGACTGGATTCGGTGGTCCGATATGGAGAAGGCCATCGGGGCCCCAATGCTGAGTAATTCCGGCCACTGTGGGAGCGCATTGTCAGCGGGGGAAAAAAAGGGCTTTTTCGCAAACCATGAGTCCCTGCTGGCCGCCATTCCCTTCATGGGCGGTTTTCCGGGCCATTCGCGCGCGTTTACGCCTATGCCGTGGTGGCCTTCATCACCCCGTTGATCATCAAATTTCTGATGCACGGCCCCGGGCGGCGCGGGCGCGTGCTCGGCATCGGGGGTTTTGGCATTCGTTCACGGTTCAAGGCACCTACCCGCAATGGCTGATCAAGCGCATAAGCGATAACCAGAGGGGCCTGGTGGGCGCTGCGCGCGAAAGAGGCGCTGCGCCAGATCGGCGGCCTTTGGACCAGGAAGGGGCGGCTGGATCTCCTTCGGCGTGCCCGCCCGGCCAGCGGCATCGTGCTGGCCGCCTTCTGAAAGCGCCAGGCCCGCGAGCAGCGGTCCACGGGCCGCGGTTTGCACAGGGCCCCCAACTGCGCCAAATGGGGGGGCCAATCCGGATCAGCGTGCGGGCCGGCCATGCGCAGGCCCGGCACGGCCCCCAGTTGAAAAGGGAGGGGGCGCGACCCCTTTGCGGTTGCGCGAGCCGCACCCACGGCGAAAACGCCCAGGCCGGAGGCCCCCATGTTGACCGCGAAGCCCCGGGCGGCATAGTGCGCCAGGCTTTCGCGGGCGTTGTCCCTGCAGCGCGCATATTTTCCCGGGCCGTGGCTGCGAACGCGGTTCAAGGGAAACGCTTGAAGTTCCCCGGCATCGGCTGGGCCAGCCCTGCCCGGCCCATGGCCGTTTTCCAGCACGCCGCGCACGGCGCCCCCGCGGGTCGCTTGCGGCGTGCCGCCCTCCCAGGCGCAGGTTATCCAGGTAGACCCATCCGGTCCATGGACCACGCCCCAAACCCACACCGCCCCCTTCACACGGTCGGCCAGCGCCTGCATGGGGAGGCGCAGGGGCCCAGCAAGGGGGTGTTGATCACATAGGGGTTTGCCCCAGGGCGGACGGCGGCCGGGCCGACGAAGTACCGGTCCACCAGCCGCTCGTCATGGTCCAGGTTAGCCATTTGGGTTTTCAGGTGCGGCACCCGCCTGGGACACGGTGGGCGCGGCCAGGCCCAGGCGGCGGGCCAGTCGCTG
>NW_024570824.1:0-21695 GCF_018345385.1 Vulpes lagopus | reverse complement strand
CAGCTAGTTGAAAGTTGGCTTGTAGGAGTGCTTCCTTGTGCGAGCTGAGTTCAGGGCAGGACCCTCCCGCATTCTGACTGCCCGTAGACGTAGGTCCCAGCATCCTTATGTTAGGTGCCGGAAGAGGTTGTGTGAAGAGCATGTGGAAGTGACAGGATTCTCCTCAGGTGTATCTGACCTCAATGCAGACATTGCAAACGTCCTTGTTCAATGAGAGTGTAGCTCGGTCCTAGCTCCCATCAAAGTGTCTAGCAGACATCTGCCTGCAAAGCATACACACTTCCGAGAGTTGGGCTTATGGACTGTCCCTCCCACATCCTGCCTGCACATACACCGCGCTCCTAACAGGCCTAGCCCCGATGCGTGCCTGAAGTGTTGTGAGAGGTAAGTGGAAAGTCCCGGCCCACAAGACTAGTGCATCCAAGATCAACCCAGCGATTTCCTAGTATTTCCTGTGTGAGCCAGGTGCGACATCCTAAGTGCCATACGAGAGAAGCTAGCTGAACGCCTTGTCCGAAAGCAACTTACTTCGGAGAGTTGAGCTCACCCTCAGTCCCTCACAGTTGCACACTGCCTGCAGAAAGAGTTTCCAACATCTGCACCACAGCCGTTTGTTAGAGGCTTGTGAGACGCAAGTGGAATAAGCAGACCTGGAGGGTGTCTCCAGCTGCAGTGGAGTGGTATTCTGGGTAACTCCTGGCTTAGAACACTGTTAGGTTCTCAGTGCCGGAGGAACGCAGCCAGTTGAAAGCTGGGTGTAGGCGTGCTTCCTTGTGCAAGCTGAGTTCAGGGCAGGACCCTCCCGAATTCTGAGTGCCCGTAGACATAGGTCCCAGCATCCTTATGTTAGGTGCCGGAAGAGGTTTTGGGAAGAGCTTGTGGAAGTGACAGGATTCTCCTCAGGTGTATCTGATCTCAATGCAGACATTGCAAACGTCCTTGTTCAATGAGAGTGTAGCTCGTCCTAGCTCCCATCAAAGTGTCTAGCAGACATCTGCCTGCAAAGCATACACACTTCCGAGAGTTGGGCTTATGGACTGTCCCTCCCACATCCTGCCTGCACGTACACCGGGCTCCTAACAGGCCTAGCCCCGATGCGTGCCTGAAGTTTTGTGAGAGGTAAGTGGAAAGTCCCGGCCCACAAGACTAGTGCATCCAAGCTCAACCCAGCGGTTTCCTAGTATTTCCTGTATGAGCCAGGTGCAACATCCTAAGTGCCATACGAGAGAAGCTAGCTGAACGCCTTGTACGAAAGCAACTTACTTCGGAGAGTTGAGCTCACCCTCAGTCCCTCACAGTTGCACACTGCCTGCACAAAGAGTTTCCAACATCTGCACCACAGACCTTTGTCAGAGGCTTGTGAGACGCAAGTGGAATAAGCAGACCTGGAGGGTGTTGCCAGCTGTAGTGGAATGGTATTCTGGGTAACTCCTGGCTTAGAACACTGTTACGTTCTCAGTGCCCGAGGACCGCAGCTAGTTGAAAGCTGGCTTGTAGACGTGCTTCCTTGTGCGAGCTGAGTTCAGGGCAGGACCCTCCCGCATTCTGACTGCCCATAGACGTAGGTCCCAGCATCCTTATGTTATGTGCCTCAAGAGGTTGTGTGAAGAGCATGTGGAAGTGACAGGATTCTCCTCAAGTGTATCTGATCTCAATACAGACATTGCAAACGTCCTTGTTCAATGAGAGTGTAGCTCGGTCCTAGCTCCCATCAAAGTGTCTTGCAGACATCTGCAGGCAAAGCATACACACTTCCGAGAGTTGGGCTTATGGACTGTCCCTCCCACATCCTGCCTGCACGTACACCGAGCTCCTAACAGGCCAAGCCCCGATGCGTGCCTGAAGTTTTGTGAGAGGTAAGTGGAAAGTCCCGGCCCACAAGACTAGTGCATCCAAGCTCAACCCAGCGATTTCCTATTATTTCCTGTGTGAGCCAGGTGCGACATCCTAAGTGCCATACGAGAGAAGCTAGCTGAACGCCTTGTCCGAAAGCAACTTACTTCGGAGAGTTGAGCTCACCCTCAGTCCCTCACAGTTGCACACTGCCTGCAGAAAGAGTTTCCAACATCTGCACCACAGACCTTTGTCAGAGGCTTGTGAGACGCAAGTGGAATAAGCAGACCTGGAGGGTGTCTCCAGCTGCAGTGGAGTGGTATTCTGGGTACCTCCTGGCTTAGAACACTGTTACGTTCTCAGTGCCCGAGGAACGCAGCTAGTTGAAAGCTGGCTTGTAGACGTGCTTCCTTGTGCGAGCTGAGTTCAGGGCAGGACCCTCCCGCATTCTGACTGCCCATAGACGTAGTTCCCAGCATCCTTATGTTAGGTGCCGGAAGAGGTTGTGTGAAGAGCATGTGCAAGTGACAGGATTCTCCTCAGGTGTATCTGATCTCAATGCAGACATTGCAAACGTCCTTGTTCAATGAGAGTGTAGCTCGGTCCTAGCTCCCATCAAAGAGTCTAGCAATCATCTGCCTGCAAAGCATAGACACTTCCGAGAGTTGGGCTTATGGACTGTCCCATCCACATACTGCCGGCACGTATACCGCACTCCTAAAAGGCGTATCCCCGATGCGTGCCTGAAATGTGGTGAGAGGTAAGTGGAAAGTCCCGGCCCACAAGACTAGTGCATCCAAGCTCAACCCAGCGATTTCCTAGTATTTCCTGTGTGAGCCAGGTGCGACATCCTAAGTGCCGTACGAGAGAAGCTAGCTAAACGCCTTGTCCGAACGCAACTTACTTCGGAGAGTTGAGCTCACCATCAGTCCCTCACAGTTGCACACTGCCTGCAGAAAGAGTTTCCAACATCTGCACCACCGCCGTTAGTCACAGGCTTGTGAGACACAAGTGTAATAACCAGACCTGGAGGGTGTCTCCAGCTGCATTGGTGTGGTATTCTGGGTACCTCCTGGCTTAAAACACTGTTACGTTCTCAGTACCCGAGGAACGCAGCTAGTTGAAAGCTGGCTTGTAGGCGTTCTTCCTTGTGCGAGCTGAGTTCAGGGCAGGACCCTCCGGCATTCTGACTGCCCGTAGACGTAGGTCCCAGCACCTTATGTTAGGTGCCAGAAGAGGTTGTGTGAAGAGCATGTGGAAGTGACAGGATTCTCCTCAGGTGTATCTGATCTCGATGCAGACATTGCAAACGTCCTTGTTCAATGAGAGTGTAGCTCGGTCCTAGCTCCCATCAAAGTGTCTAGCAGACATCTGCCTGCAAAGCATACACACTTCGGAGAGTTGGGCTTATGGACTGTCCCTCTCACATCCTGCCTGCACGTACACCGCGCTCCTAACAGGCCTAGCCCCGATGCGTGCCTGAAGTGTTGTGAGAGGTAAGTTGAAAGTCCCGGCCCACAAGACTAGTGCATCCAAGCTCAACCCAGCGATTTCCTAGTATTTCCTGTGTGAGCCAGGTCCTTCATCCTAAGTGCCATACGAGAGAAGCTAGCTGAACGCCTTGTCCAAAAGCAACTTACTTCGGAGAGTTGAGCTCACCCTCAGTCCCTCACAGTTGCACACTGCCTGCAGAAAGAGTTTCCAACATCTGCACCACAGCCGTTTGTCAGAGGCTTGTGAGACGCAAGTGGAATAAGCAGACCTGGAGGGTGTCTCCAGCTGCAGTGGAGTGGTATTCTGGGTACCTCCTGGCTTAGAACACTGTTACGTTCTCAGTGCCCGAGGAACGCAGCTAGTTGAAAGCTGGCTTGTAGGCGTGCTTCCTTGTGCGAGCTGAGTTCAGGGCAGGACCCTCCGACATTCTGACTGCCCGTAGACATACGTCCCAGCATCCTTATGTTAGGTGCCGGAAGAGGTTGTGTGAAGAGCATGTGGAAGTGACAGGATTCTACTCAGGTGTATCTGATCTCAATGCAGACATTGCAAACGTCCTTGTTCAATGAGAGTGTAGCTCGGTCCTAGCTCCCATCAAAGGGTCTAGCAGACATCTGCCGGCAAAGCATACACACTTCCGAGAGTAAGGCTTATGTACTGTCCCTCCCACATCCTGCCTGCACTACACCGCGCTCCTAACAGGCCTAGACCCGATGACGTGCCTGAAGTGTTGTTAGAGGTAAGTGGAAAGTCCCGGTCCACAAGACTAGTGCATCCAAGCTCAACCCAGCGATTTCCTTGTATTTCCTGTGTGAGCCAGGTCCTTCATCCTAAGTGCCATTCGAGAGAAGCTAGCTGAACGCCTTGTCCAAAAGCAACTTACTTCGGAGAGCTGAGCTCACCCTCAGTCCCTCACAGTTGCACACTGCCTGCAGAAAGAGTTTCCAACATCTGCTCCACAGCCGTTTGTCAGAGGCTTGTGAGACGCAAGTGGAATAAGCAGACCTGGAGGGTGTCTCCAGCTGCAGTGGAGTGGTATTCTGGGTACCTCCTGGCTAAGCACACTGTTACGTTCTCAGTGCCCGAGGAACGCAGCTAGTTGAAAGCTGGCTTGTAGGCGTATTTCCTTGTGTGAGCTGAGTTCAAGGCAGGACCCTCCCGCATTCTGACTGCCCATAGACGTAGGTCCCAGCATCCTTATGTTAGGTGCCGGAAGAGGTTTTGTGAAGAGCATGTGGAAGTGATAGGATTCTCCTCAAGTGTATCTGATCTCAATGCAGACATTGCAAACGTCCTTGTTCAGTGAGAGTGTAGCTTGGTCCCAGCTCCCATCAAAGTGTCTAGCAGACATCTGCCTGCAATGCATACACACTTCCGAGAGTTGGGGTTATGAACTGTCCCTCCCACATCCTGCCTGCACATACACCGTGCTCCTAACTGGTCTAGCCCCGATGCGGGCCTGAAGTATTGTGAGAGGTAAGTGGAATGTCCCGGCACACCAGACTAGTGCATCCAAGCTCAACCCAGCGATTTCCTAGTATTTCCTGTGTGAGCCAGGTGCGACATCCTAAGTGCCATACGAGAGAAGCTAGCTGAACGCCTTGTCCAAAAGCAACTTACTTCGGAGAGTTGAGCTCACCCTCAGGCCCTCACAGTTGCACACTGCCTGCAGAAAGAGTTTCCAACATCTGCACCACAGCCATTTGTCAGAGGCTTGTGAGACGCAAGGGGAATAAGCAGACCTGGAGGGTGTCTCCAGCTGCAGTGGAGTGGTATTCTGGGTACCTTCTGGCTTAGAACACTGTTACATTCTCAGTGTCGGAGGAACGCAGGTAGTTGAAAGCTGGCTTGTAGGCGTGCTTCCTTGTGTGAGCTGAGTTCAGGGCAGGACCCTCCCGCATTCTGACTGCCTGTAGACGTAGTGAAGAACCCCCCCGCCGGCGAGTGGGACAAGGACTAACCCTGAGGCAGCTCATCCAGGCGCCTCCCATGAATTCAAGTAACAAAAACATTCTGTTTTTTCCGAGATAAGAATTCAAGTAACAAAAACATTCTGTTTTTGCGAGATAAAAAAAAAAAGAAACTATCTCCCCTCGCCCTGACTGGTAAAGTCCCTGAACATGTTGTGCTGACCTTCAAAGAAATCAATGGTATGCTACTCCCGCGGTTTTTTGCCTTTAAAGGATGCCTGTAATTGCTAATCGGGGCTCTGCCAACTCGGAGAGCCCGTTTGCCCAAACGTCCAATAAACCCTCTTGCTTGTTGCATCTGCCTGTCTGGGGTCTGAGTCTCTCGGGCGTCCACCGGGACGCGTTGGCACCCGCGAGCTAGGGTCCAACATTTGTGGGCTCTTCCGGGATGCGAGACGCCCCCAGGCTCAGTCCTAAAACAGGTAGGAGGTAAGACCGAGCTCGCTAAATGTCATATCTGTCTCTCGCTAAATGTCATATCTGTCTCGTCAGTCTGTCTGAGTGGCCGGGTCTGTGCCGGGTCTGTATTGTGCCTTCAGGACGCTGTACTCTGTATTTGGACCAGCGGGGGAGGCAGACGTGCCCTGAGACCTGTGGTCCCCCTCCGGAGTCGGACTCCGGAGTGGTCTGGAAGGGGAACGGAGCCCCAGCACTCCCTCCTCTTCAGGGACGGTCGCTGTTCGAGACCGCTCCCATCTGAATCTGCCGCGCCAGTCCTGACATTCGTGTGTGTCTGTTTGTTCTGTGTCTTTCTGGTCCTGCTCTGGAGTCGGACTCCGGAGTGGTCTGGAAGAGGGAGGGAGCCCTGCACTCCCTCCTCTTCAGGGAGGGTCGTTTTTCGCGACCGCTCCCATCTGAATCCGCCGTGCCGGTCCTGTCATCTGTTTGTGTCTGTCTGTTCTGTGTCTTTCTCTCTGTCCTCTTCCTCACCTCTCACCTCTTCTCTACACCCATGGGACAGACTGTAACCACCCCTTTAAGCCTCACTCTAGATCACTGGAAAGAAGTCGCCGGCCGGGCACACAACCTTTCGGTCGAAGTCAGAAGACAAAAATGGGTCACGTTCTGCTCCTCAGAGTGGCTGACTCTCAATGTCGGGTGGCCCAGGGACGGAACTTTTAACATTGGTATTATCTTGCAGGTGAAGGCCCTGGTTTTTCAGCCAGGACCCAATGGGCACCTCGATCAGGTGCCGTACATTATAGTTTGGGAGGATCTCGCTAAAAATCCACCCCCCCTGGATAAAATGCTTCACCCCTTCTCAGGGGGGATCGGGCCGAGACCCCCACCCCCTCCCTGCGTCACTCCCCTTTTTCCCCGCCCTACCTCTCCCTCCGCTCCCTCAGCTCCATCCCCTGACTCTACTGGGGTAGAGAGGCGACCCCTTGCTTCACCCCCGCTCCCCAGTCGCCTCGGCTTTCGAGGAGAGCGTGGGCGGGGGGAGTCGGAAGACGTCTGGACCTCCCGGGCACTTCCCCTCCGATCAGTGGGTGGCCAGACGCAATCCTGGCCGTTCTCCGCCTCTGACCTTTACAACTGGAAAACTCATAACCCCACTTTCTCCCAAGACCCCCAGGCACTAACCGGGTTAATTGAGTTAATTCTGTTGACCCACCAGCTGACCTGGGATGCCTGCCAACAGCTCCTGCAGACTCTCCTCACCACGGAGGAGAGACAGCGTGTCTACCTTGAAGCTCGGAAAAGCATCCCGGGGGCGGATGGGAGGCCGACCCAGCTGCCTAATGAAATCGAGGATGTTTTCCCCTTGGTTCGCCCGACGTGGGACTACGACACGGCTGCTGGTAGGGAGCGGCTCCGTCTCTATCGCCAGGTACTCCTAGCGTGTCTCAGAGGGGCAGGGCATCGCCCCACCAATTTGGCAAAGGTACGTGCTATAGTGCAGGGAAAAGATGAGGCGCCGGCAGGTTTTCTGGAAAGATTAATAGAGGGCTACCGTATGTATACTTAAAGAGAGAGAGAGAAAGACACCCCAGAGGAAAGGGAGGAAAGGATCCGTAAAGAGCAAGAGGAATGAGGGAATAAAAGAGATAAAAGAAACGCAATAAAGAACTGACTGGGATACTGGCCACCATAGTACAGGGCTCAGGGCAGAGTAAGTCAGGACAGAGTAAGGACCTGGGAGACAAAAGAAAACCACGGGTTGAACGAGACCAGTGTGCCTACTGCAAGGAAAAAGGACATTGGGTTAAAGATTGTCCAAAGAAGGGCCAGCCAGTGACCTTCTTGGTTGATACGGGAGCTCAACATTCAGTTTCAACTGAGGCAAGTTATATCAATGGACAACCGAATGGAAGGTCCACCTGAGCACTGGGCAAGTAACACATTCCTTCCTACTGGTCCCAGACTGCCCCTACCCCCTCCTAGGCAAAGACCTTCTTTCAAAAGTAGGGGCTCAGATCTATTTTCATCAGAAAGGGGCCACCATTACTGGCGCAGAAGGGCAGCCCCTCCACGTATTGACCTTGCGCCCAGAGGATAAACACCGGCTGCACGAGGACTCTCCACCGTCCGTGCAGCCCCTAAATTCTGAATGGCTCACTAACTACCCTCAGGCCTGGGTGAAAACAGCCGGAATGGGACTAGCTGTTAACCAGCCACCCATAATTATAAACCTAAAATCCTCGGGCACCCCTATATCGATCTGACAATATTCAATGAGCAAAGAGGCCAAAGAGGACATTCGGCCACATATACAGAGATATTACAATTGGGAATCTTAATACCTTGTCAGTCGCCCTGGAACACTCCTCTGTTGCCTGTAAAAAAAACCCGGCACAGGAGATTACCGGCCGGTACAAGATTTACGGGAAGTTAACCGAAGGGCAGAGGACATACACCCCACGGTGCCGAATCCCTACAACTTACTCAGCACCTTGCCCCCGAGCCATGTCTGGCATACGTTTTGGATCTAAAAGATGCATTCTTTTGCATAAGATTAAGCTCTCAAAGCCGCCTACTTTTGCTTTTGAATGGAAAGATCCTGAGACGGGATTCTCAGGACAACTCACTTGGACAAGGCTGCCACAGGGATTCAAAAACCCCCCCACCTTGTTCCACGAAGCCTTGCATCAGGACTTGGCAGACTTCCGAGTTGGCCATCTGGACCTCATCCTCCTGCAGTACGTGGATGATTTGCTCCTAGCGGCTAAGACAGAACAGGATTGTGTAAAAGGTACAGGGGCCCTGCTCGAGAGACTGGGAGGACTGGGGTATAGGGCCTCTGCCATAAAGGCCCAAATAGGCCAGAGACGAGTGACCTATCTGGGATATCTCCTGGAAGGAGGCCAGAGGTGGCTGACGGAGGGCCGCAAAAAGGCTGTAGCTCTGATCCCTGCACTCACTGACGCCAGAGGGCTACGAGAGTTCCTTGGCAGTGCCGGGTTCTGCCGCCTCTGGATACCCGGGTTTGCAGAGCTGGCGGCTCCCCTATATCCCCTCACGAAATCCAACGCCCCCTACCACTGGGGAAAGGAACAACAATTGGCTTTTGACAAAGTAAAAAGGGCCTTATTGACCGCCCCTGCCCTGAGCCTCCCAGATGTAACCAAGCCATTTGCGCTATATGCTGATGAACGCCAAGGAATAGCCAGAGGGGTCCTAACTCAGAAACTGGGACCCTGAAAAAGGCCCGTGGCATACTTTTCAAAAAAAATTAGACAGCGTGGCTGCAGGATGGCCCCATGTCTCCGAATTATAGCGGCTGTGGCAGTCCTGGTTAAAGACTCAGACAAGTTGACTTTTGGCCAACCCCTCACGGTGGTGGCCCCCCACGCTATAGAGACAGTCATCCGCCAGCCCCCTGATCGATGGCTCTCAAACGCTCGGGTGACCCATTATCAGGCCATGCTACTGAATTCCGAGCGGATACGGTTTGAAACGGTTACATCCCTAAATCCAGCCACCTTGCTTCCGGAAATCGAGTCCCCCTCCCTGGTAATGCATGACTGCCACCAGATCCTGGCTGAGGTACATGGCACCAGAGGGGACTTGACAGACCAGCCTTTGCCAGATGCTGAAGCAACCTGGTACACTGATGGAAGCAGCTTTCTACGAAATGGTGAGCGCAAAGCCGGGGCGGCGGTGGTAAATGGGAAAACTGTCATCTGGGCCGGTGCCCTAAAGCCTGGAACTTCAGCTCAAAGGGCGGAGCTCATAGCCCTAACTCAGGCCCTAAAAAAGGCTAAGGACAAGAAGGTCAACATTTATACTGATAGTAGGTACGCTTTTGCAACTGCCCATGTTCATGGAGAAATATACCGAAGAAGGGGTCTCCTGACCTCTGCAGGAAAAAACATCAAGAACAGGGAAGAAATACAAGAACTTCTCCATTCCCTTTTTCTGCCGAGAAAATTAAGTATAATTTACTGTCCTGGGCATCATCGAGGCAGCGACCCAGTAGCTGAGGGGAACAGGATGGCCGATGAAACAGCACGGGCCGCTGCTCTAGGCCCACAGGCCCTCTCCCTACAAGTACCAGAGGCTGTCTAGACACCAGGGCAACTCTCTCTCGAATACTCAGACAGCGACCTGGATATTGTCCAGCAAATAGGGGCAGAATATGATGAACAAATGAAGGTCTGGAAACACCAAGGAAAGACTGTCCTACCTCAGCAAAGGGCCAAAGAACTGGTAACTCACCTCCACCGGTGGACTCACCTCGGACACAAAAAATTAAAAACACTCCTCCAGAGAGAGGATCAGACCTATTACATTCCCAAACTCCCCTCCCTGATCCAACAGGTAACCGGCGCTTGTGTACCCTGTGCTAAGGTAAATGCCAAACACCTCAAGATGCCTGAGGGAACTAGAATAAGGGGAGACAGACCCGGAACTAATTGGGAAGTAGACTTCACTGAAATCAAGCCAGGTAAATATGGTAACAAGTACCTTCTAGTGTTTATAGATACCTTTTCAGGATGGACAGAAGCCTTCCCCACCAAACGAGAAACTGCCCAGGTGGTTGTCAAGAAAATCTTAGAAGAAATTTTCCCCCGGGTTGGACTGCCCAAGGTAATAGGGTCGGATAACGGCCCTGCCTTCGTCTCCCAGGTAAGTCAGTTGGTGGCCAGATTACTGGGGATAAATTGGAAATTACATTGTGCATACAGACCCCAGAGCTCAGGGCAGGTAGAAAGAATGAATAGAACAATTAAAGAGACCCTAACTAAATTGACATTGGAGACTGGCACTAGAGACTGGGTCCAACTCCTCCCCATGGTCCTGTTCCGAGTCCGGAACACTCCAACATGTCATGGACCAACTCCTTATGAGATTCTCTATGGAAGTCCCCCACCAGTAACGGACTTACTAGATTCTGCTATTGACCCTCTTGCTAATACTCCCGGTTTACAGGACAGGCTAAAGGCGCTCCAGATTATCCAGCAACAGATCTGGAAACCCCTTGCAGCTGTCTACCGCCCCGGAGATGCAACCAACCCACATCCGTTCCAGATCAGTGACTCCGTCCACGTCAGGAGACATCAGTCCAGGACCCTTGAGTCCCGCTGGAAGGGCCCGTACATCGTACTACTGACCACCCCAACCGCCCTAAAAGTAGACGGTACTACTGCTTGGGTCCACGCCTCACACGTCAAGCGCGCCCCATCAACGAACACCGCTGACGCCAGCCAGGACAGATCAGGCGAGCCACCCCAATGGAAGCTCCACCGCACCCAAAACCCATTCAAGATAAGACTTTCAAAAATTGTCCAGTGACAATTGTTGTATTCCTACCTCTCCTAGTGCTCTTCTCCCACGCCAAGGGTAACCCTCATGCCCCCAAAAAGTTAACCTGGCAGGTACTAACGGCTGGGGGTGACGAGGTCTGGTCCACAACTAAAACCGCCCCTGTGGGAACCTGGTGGCCTAATCTATACCCTGACCTATGCAAACTAACAATAGGGGCCCCCAGCCCATGGGACCTAGAGGGATACTTCGACACCTCTAGGGCCCCCGACCGAGAAAGCCCCTGGGGCGACTGGGATTAGACCCATGGGGGGGATGTGGCATGCCCGACAGAAGGGCCATGCTAAGCACTCTTCCCTTTTATGTTTGTCCCGGGTACCACAGAAATCGCAGGCTAAATCCCACCTGTGGAGGGGGGGAATACTTCTATTGTAAAAATTGGGGGTGCGAGACTACGGGAGATACAGGATGGAGGCCCTCCTCCTCCTGGGATTACATCACTGTCAAGGCTAACTATACTCACCCGGTGTTTAACAAATGGAAAACCCTTAATTATGGGCCCTCTAGTTATCCTGCTCCTGCTGCTAACTTTCGGCCCCTGCATCCTCAACTGGCTGCTCCAGTTCATCCAAGACAGATTGTCCATTACCCAAGCTCCGGTACTAACTCAACAATATCGGGCCCTTCAAACTGAGGAAATAAAAGTTCCCTAAGATTTTAAGGTTAAAATCAGTCCAAACAAAGAGGAGGGAATGAAGAACCCGCCCGCCCGTGAGTGGGACAAGGCCTAACCCTGAGGCAGCTCATCCAGGCGCCTCCCATGAATTCAAGTAACAAAAACATTCTGTTTTTTCTGAGATAAGAATTCAAGTAACAAAAACATTCTGTTTTTGCGAGATAAAAAAAAGAAACTATCTCCCCTCGCACTAACTGGGAAAGTCCCTCAACATGGTCGTGCTGACCTTCAAAGAAATCAATGCTATGCTACTCCCGCGGTTTTTTGCCTTTAAAAGATGCCTGTAGGGATCCCTGGGTGGCGCAGCGGTTTGGCGCCTGCCTTTGGCCCAGGGCGCGATCCTGGAGACCCAGGATCGAATCCCACGTCAGGCTCCCAGTGCATGGAGCCTGCTTCTCCCTCTGCCTGTGTCTCTGGCTCTGTCTCTGCCTGTGTCTCTGGCTCTGTCTCTCCTTCTATCTCTCAAGAATAAATAAATAAAATCTTTAAAAAAAATAATTTAAAAAAAATAAAAAAAAAATAAAAGATGCCTGTAATTGCTAATCGGGGCTCTACCACCTCGGAGAGCCCGTTTGCGCAAACTTCCAATAAACGTCCTCTTGCTTGTTGCAACTGCCTGTCTGGGGTCTGAGTCGCTGGGTCGTCCACCGGGACGCGTTGGCACCCGCGAGCTAGGGTCCAACAGTAGGTGTCAGCATCTTTATGTTAGGTGCCGGAAGAGGTTGTGGGAAGAGCATGTGGAAGTGACAGGATTCTCCTCAAGTGTATCTGATCTCAATGCAGACATTGCAAACGTCCTTGTTCAATGAGAGTGTAGCTCGGTCCTAGCTCTCATCAAAGTGTCTAGCAGACATCTCCCTGCAAAGCATACACACTTCCGAGATTTGGGCTTATGGACTGTCCCTTCCACATCCTGCCTGCACGTACACCAAGCTCCTAACAGGCCTAGCACCGATGCGTGCCTGAAGTGCTGTGAGAGGTAAGTGGTAAGTCCCGGCCCACAAGACTAGTGCATCCAAGCTCAACCCAGCGATTTCCTAGTATTTCCTGGGTGAGCCGGGTGCTACATCCTAAGTGTCATATGAGAGTAGCTAGCTGAACGCCTTGTCCAAAAGGAACTTACTTCGGAGAGTTGAGCTCACCCTCAGTACCTCACAGTTGCACACTGCCTGCAGAAAGATTTTCCAACATCTGCACCACAGCCGTTTGACAGAGGCTTGTGAGACGCAAGTGGAATAAGCAGACCTGGAGGGTGTCTCCAGCCGCAGTGGAGTGGTATTCTGGGTACCTCCTGGCTTAGAACACTGTTACGTTCTCAGTGCCAGAGGAACGCAGCTAGTTGAAAGCTGACTTGTAGGCGTGCTTCCTTGTGCGAGCTGAGTTCAGGGCAGGACCCTCCCGCATTCTGACTGCCCGTAGATGTAGGTCCCAGCATCCTTATGTTAGGTGCCTGAAGGGGTTTTGTGAAGAGCATGTGGAAGTGACAGGATTCTCGTCAAGTGTATCTGATCTCAATGCAGACATTGCAAATGTCCTTGTTCAATGAGAGTGTAGCTCGGACCTAGCTCCCATCAAAGTGTCTAGCAGACATCTGCCTGCAAAGCATACACACTTCCGAGAGTTGGGCTTATGGACTGTCCCTCCCATATCCTGCCTGCACGTACACCGCGCTCCTAACAGGCCTAGCCCCGATGCGTGCCTGAAGTGTTGTGAGAGGTAAGTGGAAAGTCCCGGCCCACAAGACTAGTGCATCCAAGCTCAACCAGCGGTTTCCTAGTATTTCCTGTGTGAGCCAGGTGCTACATCCACAGGTCATACGAGAGAAGCTAGCTGAACGCCTTGTCCAAAAGCAACTTACTTCGGAGAATTGGGATCACCCTCAGTCCCTCACAGTTGCACACTGCCTGCACAAACAGTTTCCAACATCTTCACCACAGCCGTTTGTCAGAGGCTTGTGAGACGCAAGTGAATAAGCAGACCTGGAGGGTGTCTCCAACTGCAATGGAGTGGTATTCTGGGTACCTCCTGGCTTAGAACACTGTTATGTTCTCAGTGCCCTAGTTACGCAGCTAGTTGAAAGCTGGCTTGTAGGCATGCTTCCTTGTGCGAGCTGAGCTCAGGGCAGGACCCGCCCGCATCCTCCCTGCCCGTAGACAAAGGTCCCAGCATCCTTATGTTAGGCGCCAGAAGAGGTTGTGTGAAAAGCATGTGGAAGTGACAGGACTCTGCTCAAGTGAATCTCAGTCCAATACAGACATTGCAAACGTCCTTGTTCAATGAGAGTGTAGCTCGGTCCTAGATCCCATCAAAGTGTGTAGCACACAATTGCCTGCAAAGCATACGCACTTCCGAGAGTTGAGCTTATGGACTATCCCTCCCACATCGTGTCTGCAGGTACACCGCGCTCCTAACAGGCCTAGCCCCGATGCGTGACTGAAGTGTTGTGAGAGGTAGGTGGAAAGTCCCGGCCCACAAGACTAGTGCATCGAAGCTCAACCCAGCGATTTCCTAGTATTTCCTGTGTGAGCCAGGTGCTATATCCTAAGTGCCATACGAGAGAAGCTAGCTGAACGCCTTGTCAGAAAGCAACTTACTTCGGAGAGTTGAGCTCACCCTCAGTCCCTCACAGTTGCACACTGCCTGCAGAAAGAGTTTCCAACATCTGCACCACAGCCGTTTGTCAGAGGCTTGTGAGACGCAAGTGGAATAAGCAGACCTGGAGGGTGTCTCCAGCTGCAGTGGAGCGGTATTCTGGGTACATCCTGGCTTAGAACACTGTTACGTTCTCAGTGCCCGAAGAACGCAGCTAGTTGAAAGCTGGCTTGTAGGCAAGCTTCCTTGTGCGAGCTGAGGTCACGGCAGGACCCTCCCGCATCCTGACTGCACATCGACATAGGTCCCAGCATGCTAATGTTAGGCGCTAGAAGAGGTTGTGGAAAAGCATGTGGAACGGACAGGATTCTCCTCAAATGTATGTGATCTCAATACAGACATTGTAAACCTCCTTGTTCAATGAGAGTGTAGCTTGGTCCTAGCACCCATCAAAAAGTGTCTTCCAGACATCTGCCTGCAAAGCATACACACTTCCGAGAGTTGAGCTTAAGGACTATCCCTCCCACATCCTGCCTGCAGGTACACCGCGCTCCTAACAGGCCTATCCCCGATGCGTGCCTGAAGTGTTGTGAGAGGTAAGTGGAAACTTCTGGCCCACAACACTAGTGCATCCAAGCTCAATGTAGCGGTTTTTTAGTATTTCCTGTGTGAGCCAGGTGGTACATCCTAAGGGCCATACGAGAGAAGCTAGCTAAACGGCTTATCCAAAAGCAACTTACTTCGGAGTGTTGAGCTCACCCTCAGTCCCTCACAGTTGCACACTGCCTGCAAAAGGAGTTTCCAACATCTGCACCAGAGCCGTTTGTCCGAGGCTTGTGAGAAGCAAGTAGAATAAGCAGACCTGGAGGGTGTCTCCAGCTGCAGTGCAGTGGCATTCCGGGAACCTCCTGGCTTAGAATACTGCTACGTTCACAGTGCCCTAAGAACGCCGCTAGTTGAAACCTGGCTTGTAGGCATGCTTCCTTGTGCGAGCTGAGGTCAGGGCAACACCGCCCGCATCCTGCCAGCCCGTAGACAAAGGTCCCAGCATCCTTATGTTAGGCGCCGAAAGAGGGTGTGTGAAAAGCATGTGGAAGTGACAGGACTCTGCTCAAGTGAATCTGAGTCCAATACAGACATTGCAATCGTCCTTCATCAATGAGAGTGTAGCTCGGTCCTAGCACCCATCAATAAGTGTCTTCCAGACATCTGCCTGCAAAGCATACACACTCCCGAGAGTTGAGCTTATGGAATGTCCCTCCCACATCCTGCCTGCAGGTACACCGTGCTCCTAAAAGGCCTAGCCCCCATGCGTGCCTGAAGTGTTGTGAGAGGTAAGTGGCAAGTCCTGGCCCTCAACACTACTGCATCCAAGCTCAATCTAGCGGTTTTTTAGTATTTCCTGTGTGAGCCACGTGGTACATCCTAAGTGCCATACGAGAGAAGCTAGCTGAACGCCTTGTCCAAAGGCAACTTACTTCGGAGTGTTGAGCTGACCCTCAGTCCCTCACATTTGCACACTGCCTGCAAAAAGAGTTTCCAACATCTGCACCACAGCCGTTTCTCAGAGGCTTGTGAGACACAATTGGAATAAGCAGACCTGGAGGGTGTCTCCAGCTGCAGTGGAGTGGTATTCTGGGTACTTCGTGGCTTAGAGGACTGCTACGTTCTCAGTGCCCTAAGAACGCAGCTAGTTGAAACCTGGCTTGTAGGCATGCTTCCTTGTGCGAGCTGAGTTCAGGGCAGGAGCCGCCCGCATCCTGCCTGCCCGTAGACAAAGGTCCCAGCATCCTTATGTTAGGCGCCGGAAGAGGCTGTGTGAAAAGCATGTGGAAGTGACAGGACTCTGCTCAAGTTAATCTGAGCCCAAACAGACATTGCAAACGTCCTTGTTCAATGAGAGTGTAGCTCGGTCCTAGATCCCATCAAAGTGTGTAGCACACAATTGCCTGCAAAGCATACACACTTCCGAGAGTTGAGCTTATGGACTATCCCTCCCACATCGCGTCGGCAGGTACACCGCGCTCCTAACAGGCTTAGCCCCGATGCATGACTGAAGTGGTGTGAGAGGTAAGGGGAACCTCCCGGCCCACAAGACTAGTGCATCCAAGCTCAATCCAGCGAATTCCTAGTATTTCCTGGGTGAGCCAGGTGCTGCATCCTAAGTGCCATACGAGAGAAGCTAGCTGAACGCCTTGTCCAAAAGCAACTTACTTCGGAGAGTTGAGCCCCCCTTAGTCCCTCACAGTTGCAAACTGCCTGCAGAAAGAGTTTCCAACATCTGCACCAGAGCCGTTTGTCACAGGCTTGTGAGACGCAAGTGGAATAAGCAGACCTGAAGGGTGTCTCCAGCTGCATTGCAGTGGTATTCTGAGTACCTCCTGGCTTAGAGTACTGCTACGTTCTCAGTGCCCTATGAACGCAGCTATTTGAAAGCTGACTTGTAGGCATGCTTCCTTGTGCGAGCTGAGGTCAGGGCAGGACCCTCCCGCATCCTGACTGCACATCGACATAGGTCCCAGCATCCTTATGTTAGGCGCCAGAAGAGGTTGTGTGAAAAGCATGTGGAAGTGACAGGACTGTGCTCATGTGAATCTGAGTCCAATACAGACATTGCAAACGTCGTTGTTCAATGAGAGTGTAGCTCGGTCCTAGCACCCATCAATAAGTGTCTTCCCGACATCTGCCTGCAAAGCATACACACATCCGAGAGTTGAGCTTATGGACTGTCCCTCCCACAATCCTGCCTGCAGGTACACCGCGCTCCTAACAGGCATAGCCCCGATGCGTGACTGAAGTGTTGTGAGAGGTAAGTGGAAATTTCCGGCCCTGAAGACTAGTGCATCCAAGCTCAATCCAGCGAAATCCTAGTATTTCCTGTGTGAGCCAGGTGCTGCATCCTAAGGGCCATAGGAGAGAAGCTAGCTGAACGCCTTGTCCAAAAGCAACTTCTTTCGGAGAGCTGCGCTGACTCTCAGTCCCTCACAGTTGCACACTGCCTGCAGAATGAGTTTCGAACATCTGCACCAGAGCCGTTTCTCAGAGGCTTGTGAGACGCAAGTGGAATAAGCAGACCTGGAGGGTGTTTCCAGCTGCAGTGGAGTGGTCTTCTGGGTTCCTCTTGGCTTAGAGTACTGCTACGTTCTCAGTGCCCTAAGAACGCAGCTAGTTGAAACCTGGCTTATAGGCATGCTTCCTTGTGCGAGCTGAGGTCAGGGCAGGACCCGCCCGCATCCTGCCAGCCCGGAGACAAAGGTCCCAGCATCCTTATGTTAGACGCCGGAAGAGGTTGTGAAAAGCATGTGGAAGTGACAGGACTCTGCTCAAGTGAATCTCAGTCCAATACAGACATTGCAATCGTCCTTGTTCAATGAGAGTGTAGCTCGGTCCTAGCACCCATCAAAAAGTTCCTTCCAGACATCTGCCTGCAAAGCATACACACTTCCCAGAGTTGAGCTTATGGACTGTCCCTCCCACATCCTGTCTGCACGTACACCGCGTCCCTAACAGGCCTAGTCCTGATGCGTGCCTGAAGTGTTGTGAAAGGTAAGTGGAAAGTCCTGGCCCTCAACACTAGTGCATTCAAGCTCAATCCAGCGAATTTCTAATATTTCCTGTGTGAGCCAAGTGCTGCATCCTAACTGCCATACGAGAGAAGCTAGCTGAACGCCTTTTCCAAAAGCAACTTACTTCGGAGAGTTGAGCTCACCCTCAGTCCCTCACAGTTGCACACTGCCTGCAGAAAGAGTTTCCAACATCTGCACCTGAGCCGTTCGTCCGAGGCTTGTGAGACGCAAGTGGAATAAGCAGACCTGGATGGTGTCTCCAGCTGCAGTGGAGTGGTATTCTGGAAACCTCCTGGCATAGAATACTGCTACGTTCTCAGTGCCCTAGGAACGCAGCTAGTTGAAAGCTGGCTTGTAGGCATGCTTCCTTGTGCGAGCTGAGGTCAGCCAGGACCCTCCCGCATCCTGACTGCCCGTAGACATAGGTCCCAGCATCCTTATGTTAGGCGCTGGAAGAGGTTGTGTGAACAGCATGTGGAAGTGACAGGACTGCTCAAGAGAATTTGAGTCCAAACCAGACATTGCAAACGTGTTTGTTCAATGAGAGTGTAGCCACCAGACTAGTGCATCCAAGCTCAATCCAGCGAATTCCTAGTATTTCCTGTGTGAGCCAAGTGCTGCATGAAGGAGTGAGAAAAAAGTTGTGTGAGGGAAAGAGCCTAGATTCTAAGGGCACTGTGTAGAATAAGCTTGCCTTCCATACACCTGATCAAAATCTGCGTTTGGGATTGGTTTATTTTATTAAGACAACTTCTAACACCATGTCTCAGGAGGTGGTAGCAGTGAAAACTAGGCCTTCTACTCTGTTTGACCTGTGCAGGAGAGTGGTGTCCCACCCCCACCCACCCCACCCCCCCCGCCCATGTCACAAGCCCAGTACATCATGGCATCTTACCTTGGCTCAGTATGTATTACGTTGAGAAGACTGAGGAAATAGACTTCAAGAAAGGCCACTCTGCTTAGGCTATTTGATGCTCACTCTGATATGAGCTGATAAAGATTAGGCCTTCAGTTTGGTTATAACACAAATCAGAGTAGGGCAGAAATCACAGTGAATGTTAGAATCAAGATTCATAGAAGTCTTGTCATAGCTGGAGCAATGGAAAATTCTAACAAGGGGAAATTTAATAGAGATAAACCAACTCTTCACACATGCCCTCTACGTAGCAGGTGAAGGGTCTTGCCTTAGTAGCAGATTGTTTGAAATGACTTAGGAGATCTAGTTCACAATATGCTGAAGCAATCTCACAGTGACTGTGACATAAACTTGTGAACTGGGGATGCCTGGTGGCTCAGCGGGTTTAGCACCTGCCTTCAGCCCGGGGCATGATCCTGGAGACCCAGGATCGAGTCCCACGTTGGGCTCCCTGCGTGGAGCCTGCTTCTCCCTCTGCCTGTGTCTCTGCTCTCTCTCTCTCTCTCTCTCTCTCTCTCTCGTCTCTCATGAATAAACAAATAAAATCTTTAAATAAATAAACTTGTGAACTGTAAAATATAAGATGAAGGACAGGGAGAAGGGGGTGGGAGGTTGATGGTATAGCATAATTCTATGGTGGTCAGCCTACCTCTGAAGAATGGAGACAGAAGTTGGAACCATACTGGTGAGCCAAATTTGGAAGACTTGGAATATTTTTTTCTGAAATAAAAAGATACTATATCTTGAAATATTTGAATGGTTGTGATATGAAAGAGATATCAGTAGACTTGCTTTGGGTGGAAGTTAAAGGAGAATAGGCTTTTGCTGACCTGAAAGTAGAACTTTAGAGGTTTAAAAGTTTTATAAGTTTAAAACTCTGAGCCTACTGGTAATGAAATAAGCTAATTCCAGAAGGTATATGCTGCTCATCATTAAGTGTTCAAATAGAATGTAAAGGAAATTCACGCATTAGAAGAGGTGTTGGACGAGATGACTTTTAGGCCTGCTTGTGGCCCTGCAAGTCCATGATTCTTTGATTCAGATATAATTTACTGGGACCTTCATTTAAACAAAATTTCCTTTGCTGCTCCATTATTAGGTGACAGAACTAATTTAATTCAATAAACATTAACTAAAACTTATAGTGTATAACATCTTATACTAAATTTGGGAAGTACAGACACAATCCCTAACTTTTTGGAGCTAAATTTGAGAAACTTACGAGCTGTATCACTGTAGAATAGAATAACTAGTGTGATAGAGGGGAGAAAGGAGGATTAGGGAAAGGAAAAAAGAAAGGCTCACCTAGGAAGGAATATTTGATGGGTTATATGTGAATGAAACCAATGTCAAGAAAACATGTTTGTATTAGAATTGGAAATTTAATTTATAGAGACACACTGGATACAGTGACATTCACCCCATATGCTTCAGCTCTTCTACTTCCATCTCAACTTTGACTCCTTATGACACTAAGGCCCCCAAAAATTCCTCAAGCACTGCGTTCATGAATTAGGTGTTCTGAACAGAGAGATAGATTCCAGAATATTGGCAAACAATACTGGCTTTCTGCTACTTATTAAGGAAACATCAGATTCATTTTGTCCTAGAGTCTCTCAAGCAGTCCATTTGACTAGCTGTTGATGAAGACTATTAAGATCTTTCTATTGGAGAAATATTTCTTTTCTCAGTATTATCTCAAAGTTTCTGGAGAGATGTTTAAAATCTTTTTTCTAGTTTTGCTAGCTGTGAAATCATTGATCATTGTAGGGCATTGAGGAGGTCCGAGCTTGGTGTTTAGAGATCCAGACTTGGAGTATATCCATTCCATAGGAGTCCTCTTCCACTTTCTCAGTTTTGCATAACAGTAACTCTCTCCTTATTCATAATTCAAAACAGTTATTAGGTGCTTTCTTGTTTCTAGGAATAAATAGCAAGATAAATGGACATAGCCCCTGACTTCTTACAAAGCCAGAGTATTGAAATCTATGTGGTATAGTAGTGAGTGTACATAAAGAGATTAGTACAATAGAGGTAATAAATGGAGATATAAAGCAATAGGAAAATGAAGGATTATTCGGTAACTTATTTTCTAGCAATTGGGTAACAATATGGAGAAAAATAAAATGAGATTCACTTTATGATATACTCCAAAAATAATTCTTTCAGAATTGTATAATTATATAATAATTTCTCAGAATGGAGAAAGGCTGCTAATTATTACATGGTTAAATAGATAAAGTAATTATAAGAAAATATGGCCACACTTGATCACATAAATGTCAACACTTAAACAAAATTCAAATGGTAAACTTGGAAAGAATGTTTGCAAAAATATTTGCGATGTTTCCAAAATAAAAGATAGGGAAGATGATGCACAACTCTTTAGAATAAAATGAGCAGTGATGAAGGGAGATCACAAAATACACAATAATATCCAAAAATAAAACCTGTCCAATATCATTAACACTGGGAAATGAGGGAGAAAGTGAGTTTGTTATCTCTTATGAAGTCCTTTTGTTTTTGCATTTATTTTCATGGATAGTGCAATGAGTTGTCTCAGAATGGATGAGATTTGCATTTTAATATTATTTTCATGGGAGAAAAATTAATATATATTTCTTGGTGGGTGTTTGGTAGTATTTGTCAGTCTTAAAATGTTCAAATTCTTTTTTTTTTTTAATTTTTTTTTTATTTATGATAGTCACAGAGAGAGAGAGAGAGAGGCAGAGACACAGGCAGAGGGAGAAGCAGGCTCCATGCACCGGGAGCCTGACGTGGGATTCGATCCCGGGTCTCCAGGATCGCGCCCTGGGCCAAAGGCAGGCGCCAAACCGCTGCGCCACCCAGGGATCCCAAAATGTTCAAATTCTTGACTAAAA
>NW_024570823.1:0-13879 GCF_018345385.1 Vulpes lagopus | reverse complement strand
CATCCAAGCTCAACCCAGCGATTTCCTAGTATTTCCTGTGTGAGCCAGGTGCGACATCCTAAGTGCCATACGAGAGAAGCTAGCTGAACGCCTTGTCCGAAAGCAACTTACTTCGGAGAGTTGAGCTCACCCTCAGTCCCTCACAGTTGCACACTGCCTGCAGAAAGAGTTTCCAACATCTGCACCACAGCCGTTTGTCAGAGGCTTGTGAGACGCAAGTGGAATAAGCAGACCTGGAGGGTGTCTCCAGCTGCAGTGGAGTGGTATTCTGGGTACCTCCTGGCTTAGAACACTGTTACGTTCTCAGTGCCCGAGGAACGCAGCTAGTTGAAAGCTGGCTTGTAGGCGTGCTTCCTTGTGCGAGCTGAGTTCAGGGCAGGACCCTCCCGCATTCTGACTGCCCGTAGACGTAGGTCCCAGCATCCTTATGTTAGGTGCCGGAAGAGGTTGTGTGAAGAGCATGTGGAAGTGACAGGATTCTCCTCAGGTGTATCTGATCTCAATGCAGACATTGCAAACGTCCTTGTTCAATGAGAGTGTAGCTCGGTCCTAGCTCCCATCAAAGTGTCTAGCAGACATCTGCCTGCAAAGCATACACACTTCCGAGAGTTGGGCTTATGGACTGTCCCTCCCACATCCTGCCTGCACGTACACCGCGCTCCTAACAGGCCTAGCCCCGATGCGTGCCTGAAGTGTTGTGAGAGGTAAGTGGAAAGTCCCGGCCCACAAGACTAGTGCATCCAAGCTCAACCCAGCGATTTCCTAGTATTTCCTGTGTGAGCCAGGTGCGACATCCTAAGTGCCATACGAGAGAAGCTAGCTGAACGCCTTGTCCGAAAGCAACTTACTTCGGAGAGTTGAGCTCACCCTCAGTCCCTCACAGTTGCACACTGCCTGCAGAAAGAGTTTCCAACATCTGCACCACAGCCGTTTGTCAGAGGCTTGTGAGACGCAAGTGGAATAAGCAGACCTGGAGGGTGTCTCCAGCTGCAGTGGAGTGGTATTCTGGGTACCTCCTGGCTTAGAACACTGTTACGTTCTCAGTGCCCGAGGAACGCAGCTAGTTGAAAGCTGGCTTGTAGGCGTGCTTCCTTGTGCGAGCTGAGTTCAGGGCAGGACCCTCCCGCATTCTGACTGCCCGTAGACGTAGGTCCCAGCATCCTTATGTTAGGTGCCGGAAGAGGTTGTGTGAAGAGCATGTGGAAGTGACAGGATTCTCCTCAGGTGTATCTGATCTCAATGCAGACATTGCAAACGTCCTTGTTCAATGAGAGTGTAGCTCGGTCCTAGCTCCCATCAAAGTGTCTAGCAGACATCTGCCTGCAAAGCATACACACTTCCGAGAGTTGGGCTTATGGACTGTCCCTCCCACATCCTGCCTGCACGTACACCGCGCTCCTAACAGGCCTAGCCCCGATGCGTGCCTGAAGTGTTGTGAGAGGTAAGTGGAAAGTCCCGGCCCACAAGACTAGTGCATCCAAGCTCAACCCAGCGATTTCCTAGTATTTCCTGTGTGAGCCAGGTGCGACATCCTAAGTGCCATACGAGAGAAGCTAGCTGAACGCCTTGTCCGAAAGCAACTTACTTCGGAGAGTTGAGCTCACCCTCAGTCCCTCACAGTTGCACACTGCCTGCAGAAAGAGTTTCCAACATCTGCACCACAGCCGTTTGTCAGAGGCTTGTGAGACGCAAGTGGAATAAGCAGACCTGGAGGGTGTCTCCAGCTGCAGTGGAGTGGTATTCTGGGTACCTCCTGGCTTAGAACACTGTTACGTTCTCAGTGCCCGAGGAACGCAGCTAGTTGAAAGCTGGCTTGTAGGCGTGCTTCCTTGTGCGAGCTGAGTTCAGGGCAGGACCCTCCCGCATTCTGACTGCCCGTAGACGTAGGTCCCAGCATCCTTATGTTAGGTGCCGGAAGAGGTTGTGTGAAGAGCATGTGGAAGTGACAGGATTCTCCTCAGGTGTATCTGATCTCAATGCAGACATTGCAAACGTCCTTGTTCAATGAGAGTGTAGCTCGGTCCTAGCTCCCATCAAAGTGTCTAGCAGACATCTGCCTGCAAAGCATACACACTTCCGAGAGTTGGGCTTATGGACTGTCCCTCCCACATCCTGCCTGCACGTACACCGCGCTCCTAACAGGCCTAGCCCCGATGCGTGCCTGAAGTGTTGTGAGAGGTAAGTGGAAAGTCCCGGCCCACAAGACTAGTGCATCCAAGCTCAACCCAGCGATTTCCTAGTATTTCCTGTGTGAGCCAGGTGCGACATCCTAAGTGCCATACGAGAGAAGCTAGCTGAACGCCTTGTCCGAAAGCAACTTACTTCGGAGAGTTGAGCTCACCCTCAGTCCCTCACAGTTGCACACTGCCTGCAGAAAGAGTTTCCAACATCTGCACCACAGCCGTTTGTCAGAGGCTTGTGAGACGCAAGTGGAATAAGCAGACCTGGAGGGTGTCTCCAGCTGCAGTGGAGTGGTATTCTGGGTACCTCCTGGCTTAGAACACTGTTACGTTCTCAGTGCCCGAGGAACGCAGCTAGTTGAAAGCTGGCTTGTAGGCGTGCTTCCTTGTGCGAGCTGAGTTCAGGGCAGGACCCTCCCGCATTCTGACTGCCCGTAGACGTAGGTCCCAGCATCCTTATGTTAGGTGCCGGAAGAGGTTGTGTGAAGAGCATGTGGAAGTGACAGGATTCTCCTCAGGTGTATCTGATCTCAATGCAGACATTGCAAACGTCCTTGTTCAATGAGAGTGTAGCTCGGTCCTAGCTCCCATCAAAGTGTCTAGCAGACATCTGCCTGCAAAGCATACACACTTCCGAGAGTTGGGCTTATGGACTGTCCCTCCCACATCCTGCCTGCACGTACACCGCGCTCCTAACAGGCCTAGCCCCGATGCGTGCCTGAAGTGTTGTGAGAGGTAAGTGGAAAGTCCCGGCCCACAAGACTAGTGCATCCAAGCTCAACCCAGCGATTTCCTAGTATTTCCTGTGTGAGCCAGGTGCGACATCCTAAGTGCCATACGAGAGAAGCTAGCTGAACGCCTTGTCCGAAAGCAACTTACTTCGGAGAGTTGAGCTCACCCTCAGTCCCTCACAGTTGCACACTGCCTGCAGAAAGAGTTTCCAACATCTGCACCACAGCCGTTTGTCAGAGGCTTGTGAGACGCAAGTGGAATAAGCAGACCTGGAGGGTGTCTCCAGCTGCAGTGGAGTGGTATTCTGGGTACCTCCTGGCTTAGAACACTGTTACGTTCTCAGTGCCCGAGGAACGCAGCTAGTTGAAAGCTGGCTTGTAGGCGTGCTTCCTTGTGCGAGCTGAGTTCAGGGCAGGACCCTCCCGCATTCTGACTGCCCGTAGACGTAGGTCCCAGCATCCTTATGTTAGGTGCCGGAAGAGGTTGTGTGAAGAGCATGTGGAAGTGACAGGATTCTCCTCAGGTGTATCTGATCTCAATGCAGACATTGCAAACGTCCTTGTTCAATGAGAGTGTAGCTCGGTCCTAGCTCCCATCAAAGTGTCTAGCAGACATCTGCCTGCAAAGCATACACACTTCCGAGAGTTGGGCTTATGGACTGTCCCTCCCACATCCTGCCTGCACGTACACCGCGCTCCTAACAGGCCTAGCCCCGATGCGTGCCTGAAGTGTTGTGAGAGGTAAGTGGAAAGTCCCGGCCCACAAGACTAGTGCATCCAAGCTCAACCCAGCGATTTCCTAGTATTTCCTGTGTGAGCCAGGTGCGACATCCTAAGTGCCATACGAGAGAAGCTAGCTGAACGCCTTGTCCGAAAGCAACTTACTTCGGAGAGTTGAGCTCACCCTCAGTCCCTCACAGTTGCACACTGCCTGCAGAAAGAGTTTCCAACATCTGCACCACAGCCGTTTGTCAGAGGCTTGTGAGACGCAAGTGGAATAAGCAGACCTGGAGGGTGTCTCCAGCTGCAGTGGAGTGGTATTCTGGGTACCTCCTGGCTTAGAACACTGTTACGTTCTCAGTGCCCGAGGAACGCAGCTAGTTGAAAGCTGGCTTGTAGGCGTGCTTCCTTGTGCGAGCTGAGTTCAGGGCAGGACCCTCCCGCATTCTGACTGCCCGTAGACGTAGGTCCCAGCATCCTTATGTTAGGTGCCGGAAGAGGTTGTGTGAAGAGCATGTGGAAGTGACAGGATTCTCCTCAGGTGTATCTGATCTCAATGCAGACATTGCAAACGTCCTTGTTCAATGAGAGTGTAGCTCGGTCCTAGCTCCCATCAAAGTGTCTAGCAGACATCTGCCTGCAAAGCATACACACTTCCGAGAGTTGGGCTTATGGACTGTCCCTCCCACATCCTGCCTGCACGTACACCGCGCTCCTAACAGGCCTAGCCCCGATGCGTGCCTGAAGTGTTGTGAGAGGTAAGTGGAAAGTCCCGGCCCACAAGACTAGTGCATCCAAGCTCAACCCAGCGATTTCCTAGTATTTCCTGTGTGAGCCAGGTGCGACATCCTAAGTGCCATACGAGAGAAGCTAGCTGAACGCCTTGTCCGAAAGCAACTTACTTCGGAGAGTTGAGCTCACCCTCAGTCCCTCACAGTTGCACACTGCCTGCAGAAAGAGTTTCCAACATCTGCACCACAGCCGTTTGTCAGAGGCTTGTGAGACGCAAGTGGAATAAGCAGACCTGGAGGGTGTCTCCAGCTGCAGTGGAGTGGTATTCTGGGTACCTCCTGGCTTAGAACACTGTTACGTTCTCAGTGCCCGAGGAACGCAGCTAGTTGAAAGCTGGCTTGTAGGCGTGCTTCCTTGTGCGAGCTGAGTTCAGGGCAGGACCCTCCCGCATTCTGACTGCCCGTAGACGTAGGTCCCAGCATCCTTATGTTAGGTGCCGGAAGAGGTTGTGTGAAGAGCATGTGGAAGTGACAGGATTCTCCTCAGGTGTATCTGATCTCAATGCAGACATTGCAAACGTCCTTGTTCAATGAGAGTGTAGCTCGGTCCTAGCTCCCATCAAAGTGTCTAGCAGACATCTGCCTGCAAAGCATACACACTTCCGAGAGTTGGGCTTATGGACTGTCCCTCCCACATCCTGCCTGCACGTACACCGCGCTCCTAACAGGCCTAGCCCCGATGCGTGCCTGAAGTGTTGTGAGAGGTAAGTGGAAAGTCCCGGCCCACAAGACTAGTGCATCCAAGCTCAACCCAGCGATTTCCTAGTATTTCCTGTGTGAGCCAGGTGCGACATCCTAAGTGCCATACGAGAGAAGCTAGCTGAACGCCTTGTCCGAAAGCAACTTACTTCGGAGAGTTGAGCTCACCCTCAGTCCCTCACAGTTGCACACTGCCTGCAGAAAGAGTTTCCAACATCTGCACCACAGCCGTTTGTCAGAGGCTTGTGAGACGCAAGTGGAATAAGCAGACCTGGAGGGTGTCTCCAGCTGCAGTGGAGTGGTATTCTGGGTACCTCCTGGCTTAGAACACTGTTACGTTCTCAGTGCCCGAGGAACGCAGCTAGTTGAAAGCTGGCTTGTAGGCGTGCTTCCTTGTGCGAGCTGAGTTCAGGGCAGGACCCTCCCGCATTCTGACTGCCCGTAGACGTAGGTCCCAGCATCCTTATGTTAGGTGCCGGAAGAGGTTGTGTGAAGAGCATGTGGAAGTGACAGGATTCTCCTCAGGTGTATCTGATCTCAATGCAGACATTGCAAACGTCCTTGTTCAATGAGAGTGTAGCTCGGTCCTAGCTCCCATCAAAGTGTCTAGCAGACATCTGCCTGCAAAGCATACACACTTCCGAGAGTTGGGCTTATGGACTGTCCCTCCCACATCCTGCCTGCACGTACACCGCGCTCCTAACAGGCCTAGCCCCGATGCGTGCCTGAAGTGTTGTGAGAGGTAAGTGGAAAGTCCCGGCCCACAAGACTAGTGCATCCAAGCTCAACCCAGCGATTTCCTAGTATTTCCTGTGTGAGCCAGGTGCTACATCCTAAGTGCCATACGAGAGAAGCTAGCTGAACGCCTTGTCCGAAAGCAACTTACTTCGGAGAGTTGAGCTCACCCTCAGTCCCTCACAGTTGCACACTGCCTGCAGAAAGAGTTTCCAACATCTGCACCACAGCCGTTTGTCAGAGGCTTGTGAGACGCAAGTGGAATAAGCAGACCTGGAGGGTGTCTCCAGCTGCAGTGGAGTGGTATTCTGGGTACCTCCTGGCTTAGAACACTGTTACGTTCTCAGTGCCCGAGGAACGCAGCTAGTTGAAAGCTGGCTTGTAGGCGTGCTTCCTTGTGCGAGCTGAGTTCAGGGCAGGACCCTCCCGCATTCTGACTGCCCGTAGACGTAGGTCCCAGCATCCTTATGTTAGGTGCCGGAAGAGGTTGTGTGAAGAGCATGTGGAAGTGACAGGATTCTCCTCAGGTGTATCTGATCTCAATGCAGACATTGCAAACGTCCTTGTTCAATGAGAGTGTAGCTCGGTCCTAGCTCCCATCAAAGTGTCTAGCAGACATCTGCCTGCAAAGCATACACACTTCCGAGAGTTGGGCTTATGGACTGTCCCTCCCACATCCTGCCTGCACGTACACCGCGCTCCTAACAGGCCTAGCCCCGATGCGTGCCTGAAGTGTTGTGAGAGGTAAGTGGAAAGTCCCGGCCCACAAGACTAGTGCATCCAAGCTCAACCCAGCGATTTCCTAGTATTTCCTGTGTGAGCCAGGTGCTACATCCTAAGTGCCATACGAGAGAAGCTAGCTGAACGCCTTGTCCGAAAGCAACTTACTTCGGAGAGTTGAGCTCACCCTCAGTCCCTCACAGTTGCACACTGCCTGCAGAAAGAGTTTCCAACATCTGCACCACAGCCGTTTGTCAGAGGCTTGTGAGACGCAAGTGGAATAAGCAGACCTGGAGGGTGTCTCCAGCTGCAGTGGAGTGGTATTCTGGGTACCTCCTGGCTTAGAACACTGTTACGTTCTCAGTGCCCGAGGAACGCAGCTAGTTGAAAGCTGGCTTGTAGGCGTGCTTCCTTGTGCGAGCTGAGTTCAGGGCAGGACCCTCCCGCATTCTGACTGCCCGTAGACGTAGGTCCCAGCATCCTTATGTTAGGTGCCGGAAGAGGTTGTGTGAAGAGCATGTGGAAGTGACAGGATTCTCCTCAGGTGTATCTGATCTCAATGCAGACATTGCAAACGTCCTTGTTCAATGAGAGTGTAGCTCGGTCCTAGCTCCCATCAAAGTGTCTAGCAGACATCTGCCTGCAAAGCATACACACTTCCGAGAGTTGGGCTTATGGACTGTCCCTCCCACATCCTGCCTGCACGTACACCGCGCTCCTAACAGGCCTAGCCCCGATGCGTGCCTGAAGTGTTGTGAGAGGTAAGTGGAAAGTCCCGGCCCACAAGACTAGTGCATCCAAGCTCAACCCAGCGATTTCCTAGTATTTCCTGTGTGAGCCAGGTGCGACATCCTAAGTGCCATACGAGAGAAGCTAGCTGAACGCCTTGTCCGAAAGCAACTTACTTCGGAGAGTTGAGCTCACCCTCAGTCCCTCACAGTTGCACACTGCCTGCAGAAAGAGTTTCCAACATCTGCACCACAGCCGTTTGTCAGAGGCTTGTGAGACGCAAGTGGAATAAGCAGACCTGGAGGGTGTCTCCAGCTGCAGTGGAGTGGTATTCTGGGTACCTCCTGGCTTAGAACACTGTTACGTTCTCAGTGCCCGAGGAACGCAGCTAGTTGAAAGCTGGCTTGTAGGCGTGCTTCCTTGTGCGAGCTGAGTTCAGGGCAGGACCCTCCCGCATTCTGACTGCCCGTAGACGTAGGTCCCAGCATCCTTATGTTAGGTGCCGGAAGAGGTTGTGTGAAGAGCATGTGGAAGTGACAGGATTCTCCTCAGGTGTATCTGATCTCAATGCAGACATTGCAAACGTCCTTGTTCAATGAGAGTGTAGCTCGGTCCTAGCTCCCATCAAAGTGTCTAGCAGACATCTGCCTGCAAAGCATACACACTTCCGAGAGTTGGGCTTATGGACTGTCCCTCCCGCATCCTACCTGCACGTACACCGCGCTCCTAACAGGCCTAGCCCCGATGCGTGCCTGAAGTGTTGTGAGAGGTAAGTGGAAAGTCCCGGCCCACAAGACTAGTGCATCCAAGCTCAACCAGTGATTTCCTAGTATTTCCTGTGTGAGCCAGGTGCTATATCCTAAGCGTCATACGAGAGAAACTAGCTGAACGCCTTGTACAAAAGCAACTTACTTCGGAGAGTTGAGCTCACCCTCAGTCCGTCGCACTTGCACACAGCCTGCAGAAAGAGTTTCCAACATCTGCACCACAGCCGTTTGTCAGAGGCTTGTGAGACGCAAGTGGAATAAGCAGACCTGGAGGGTGTCTCCAGCTGCAGTGGAGTGGTATTCTCGGTACCTCCTGGCTTAGAACACTGTTACGTTCTCAGTGCCTGAGGAACGCAGCTCGATGAAAGCTGGCTTGTAGGCGTGCTTCCTTGTGCGAGCTGAGTTCAGGGCAGGACCCTCCCGAATTCTGACTGCCCATAGATGTAGGTCCCAGCATCCTTATGTTAGGTGCCGGAAGAGGTTGTGCGAAGAGCATGTGGAAGTGACAGGATTCTCCTGAAGTGTATCTGATCTCAATGCAGACATTGCAAACGTCCTTGTTCAATGAGAGTGTAGCTCGGTCCTAGCTTCCATCAAAGTGTCTAGCAGACATCTGCCTGCAAAGCATACACACTTCCGAGAGTTGGCTTATGGACTGTCCCTCCCACATCCTGCCTGCACGTACACCGTGCTCCTAACAGGCCTAGCCCCGATGCGTGCCTGAAGTATTTTGAGAGGTAAGTGGAAAGTCCCGGCCCACAAGACTAGTGCATCCAAGCTCAATCCAGCGATTTCCTAGTAATTCCTTTGTTAGCCAGGTGCTACATCCTAAGTGCCATACGAGAGAAGCTAGCTGAACCCCTTGTCCGAAAGCAACTTACTTCGGAGAGTTGAGCTCACCCTCAGTCCCTCACAGTTGCACACTGCCTGCAGAAAGAGTTTCCAACATCTGCACCACAGCCGTTTGTCAGAGGCTTGTGAGTCGCAAGTGGAATTAGCAGACTGGAGGGTGTCTCCAGCTGCAGTGGAGTGGTATTCAGGGTACCTCCTAGCTTAGAACACTGTTACGTTCTTAGTGCCCGAGAACGCAGCTAGTTGAAAGCTGGCTTGTAGGCGTGCTTCCTTGTGCGAGCTGAGTTCAGGGCAGGACCCTCCCACATTCTGACTGCCCGTAGACATAGGTGCCAGCATCCTTATGTTAGGTGCCGGAAGAGGTTTTGTGAAGAGCATGTGGAAGTGACAGGATTCTCCTGAAGTGTAACTGATCTCAAAAGAGACATTGCAAACGTCCTTGTTCAATGAGAGTGTGGCTCTGTCCTAGCTCCCATGAAAGTGTGTAGCAGACATCTGCCTGCAAAGCATACACACTTCCGAGAGTTGAGCATATGGACTCTCCCTCCCACATCCTGCCTGCACGTATACCGGCGCTCCTAACAGGCCTATTCCCGATGCATGCCTGAAGTGTTGTGAGAGGTAAGTGGAAACTCCCGGCCCACAAGACTAGTGCATCCAAGCTCAATCGAGCGGTATCCGAGTAATTCCTTTGTTAGCCAGGTGCTACATCCTAAGTGCCTTACGAGAGAAGCTAGCTGAACGCCTTGTCCACAAGCAACTTACATCGGAGAGTTGAGCTGACCCTCAGTCCCTCACAGTTGCACACTGCCTGCAGAATGTGTTTCGAACATCTGCACCAGTGCCATTTCTCCGAGGTTTGTGAAACGCAAGTGGAATAAGCAGACCTGGAGGGTATCTGCAGCTGCAGTGGAGTGCTATTCTGGGAACCTCCTGGCTTACAATACTGCTACGTTCTCAGTTCCCTCAGAACGCAGCTAGTTGAAAGCTGGTTTGTAGGCATGCCTCCATGTGCGAGCTGAGGTCAGGACAGAACCCGCCGTATTCTGCCTGCCCGTAGACAAAGGTCCCAGCATCCCTATGTTAGGCGCCGGAAGAGGTAGTGTGAAAAGCATGTGAAAGTGACAGGTCTCTGCTCAAGTGAATCTGAGTCCAATACAGACATTGCAATCGTCCTTGATCAATGAGAGTGTAGCTCGGTCCTAGCACCCATCAATAAGTGTCTTCCAGACATCTGCCTGCAAAGCATACACACTTCCGAGAGTTGAGCTTATGGACTGTCCCTCCCACATCCTGCCTGCAGGTACACCGCGCTCCTAAAAGCTCTAGCCCTGAGATGTGCCTGAAGTGTTTTGAGAGATAAGGGGCAAGTCCTGGCCCTCAACACTAGTGCATCCAAGCTCAATCTTGCGTTTTTTTAGTATTTCCTATGTGAGCCAGATGGTACATCCTAAGTGCCATACGAGAGAAGCTAGCTAAACGCCTTGTCCAAAAGCAAATTACTTCGGAGTGTTGAGCTGACCCTCAGTCCCTCACATTTGCACACTGCCTGCAAAAAGAGTTTCCAACATCTGCACCAGAGCCGTTTTTCAGAGGCTTGTGAGACGCAAGTGGAAGAAGCAGACCTGGAGGGTGTCTCCAGCTGCAGTGGGGTGGTATTCTGGGTACTTTGTGGCTTAGAGACCTGCTACGTTCTCAGTGCCCTAGTTTCGCTGCTAGTTGAAAGCTGGCTTGTACGCATGCTTCCTTGTGCGAGCTGAGCTCAGGGCAGGACCCGCCCGCTTCCTGCCTGCCCGTAGACAAAGATCCCAGCATCCTTATGTTAGGCGCCGGAAGAGGTTATGTGAAAAGCATGTGGAAGTGACAGGACTCTGCTCAAGTGAATCTGAGTCCAATACAGACATTGCAAACGTCCTTGTTCAATGAGAGTGTATCTCGGTCCTAGATCCCATCAAAGTGTGTAGCAGACAATTGCCTGCAAAGCATACACACTTCCGAGAGTTGAGCTTATGGACTATCCCTCCCACATCGCGTCGGCAGGTACACCGCGCTCCTAACAGGCCTAGCCCCGATGCGTGACTGAAGTGTTGTGAGAGGTAAGTGGAAACTCCCGGCCGACAAGACTAGTGCATCCAAGCTCAATCCAGAGAATTCCTAGTATTTCCTGTGTGAGCCAGGTGCTGCATCCTAAGTGCCATATGAGAGAAGGTAGCTGAACACCGTGTCTAAAAGCAACTTACTTCGGAGAGCTGCGCTGACTCTCAGTCCCTCACAGTTGCACACTGCCTGCTGAATGAGTATCGAACATCTGCACCAGAGCCGTTTCTCAGAGGCTTGTGAGACGCAAGTGGAATAAGCAGACCTGGATGGCGTTTCCAGCTGCAGAGGAGTGGTATTCTGGGTACCTTCTGGCTTAGAGTACTGCTACGTTCTCAGTGCCCTAAGAACGCAGCTAGTTGAAAGCTGGCTTGTAGGCATGCCTCCTTGTGCGAGCTGAGGTAAGGGCAGGACCCGAACGCATCCTGCCTGCCCGTAGACCAAGGTCCCAGCATCCTTATGTTAGGCGCCAGGAGAGTTTGTGTGAAAAGCATGTGGAAGTGACAGGACTCTGCTCAAGTGAATCTGAGTCCAATACAGACATTGCAAACGTCCTTGTTCAATGAGAGTGTAGCTCGGTCCTAGCACCCATCAAAAAGTGTCTTCCAGACACCTGCCTGCAAAGCATACACACTTCCGAGAGTTGAGCTTATGGACTGTCCCTGCCACATCCTGCCTGCAGGTACACCGCGCTCCTAACTGGCCTAGCCCCGATGCGTGCCTGAAGTGGTGTGAGAGGTAAGTGGAAACTCCCGGCCCACAAGACTAGTGCTTCCAAGCTCAATCCAGCGAATTCCTAGTATTTCCTGGGTGAGCCAGGTGCCGCATCCTAAGTGCCATACGAGAGAAGCTAGCTGAACGCCTTGTCCAAAAGCAACTTACTTCGGAGAGTTGAGCTCACCCTCAGTACCTCACAGTTGCAAACTGCCTGCAGAAAGAGTTTCCAACGTCTGCACCAGAGACGTTTGTCAGAGGCTTGTCAGACGCAAGTGGAATAAGCAGACCTGAAGGGTGTCTCCAGCTGCATTGCAGTGGTATTCTGAATACCTCCTGGCTTAGAGTACTGCTACATTCTCAGTGCCCTATGAACGCAGCTAGGTTGAAAGCTGGCTTGTAGGGGTGCTTCCTTCTGCGAGCTGAGTTCAGGGCAGGACCCTCCCGCATTATGACTGCCCGTAGACATTGGTACCAGCATCCTTATGTTAGCCGCCGGAAGAGGTTGTGGGAAGAGCATGTGGAAGTGACAGTATTCTCCTCAAGTGTATCTGATCTCAATGCAGACATTGCAAACGTCCTTGTTCAATGAGAGTGTAGCTCGGTTCTAGCACCCATCAATAAGTGTCTTCCCGACATCTGCCTGCAAAGCATACACAATTCCGAGAGTTGAGCTTATGGACTGTCCTCCCACAATCCTGCCTGCACGTACACCGCGCTCCTAACAGGCCTAACCCCGATGCGTGCCTGAAGTGTTGTGAGAGGTAAGTGGAAAATTCCGGCCCTGAAGACTAGTGCATCCAAGCTCAATGCAGCGAATTCCTAGTATTTCCTGTGTGAGCCAGGTGCTGCATCCTAAGGGCCATAGGAGAGAAGTTAGCTGAACGCCTTGTCCAAAAGCAACTTCTTTCGGAGAGCTGCGCTGACTCTCAGTCCCTCACAGTTGCACACTGCCTTCAGAATGAGTTTCGAACATCTGCACCAGAGCCGTTTCTCAGAGGCTTGTGAGACGCAAGTGGAATAAGCAGACCTGGATGGTGTTTCCAGCTGCAGTGGAGTGGTATTCTGGGTACCTCTTGGCTTAGAGTACTGCTACATTCTCAGTGCCCTAAGAACGCAGCTAGTTGAAACCTGGCTTGTAGGCATGCTTCCTTGTGCGAGCTGAGGTCAGGGCAGGACCGGCCCGCATCCTGCCAGCCAGTAGACAAAGGTCCCAGCATCCTTATGTTAGACGCCGGAAGAGGTTGTGAAAAGCATGTGGAAGTGACAGGACTCTGCTCAAGTGAATCTGAGTCCAATACAGACATCGCAATCGTCCTTGTTCAATGAGAGTGTAGCTCGGTCCTAGCACCCATCAAAAAGTTTCTTCCAGACATCTGCCTGCAAAGCATACACACATCCCAGAGTTGAGCTTATGGACTGTCCCTCCCACATCCTGCCTGCAGGTACACCGCGTCCCTAACAGGCCTAGCCCCGATGCGTGCCTGAAGTGTTGTGAGAGGTAAGTGGAAAGTCCTGGCCCTCAACACTAGTGCATTCAAGCTCAAACCAGTGAATTCCTAGTATTTCCTGTGTGAGCCAAGTGCTGCATGAAGGAGTGAGAAAAAAGTTGTGTGAAGGAAAGAGCCTAGATTCTAAGGGCACTGTGTAGAATAAGCTTGCCTTCCATACACCTGATCAAAATCTCGTTTGGGATTGGTTTATTTTATTAAGACAACTTCTAACACCATGTCTCAGGAGGTGGTAGCAGTGAAAACTAGGCCTTCTACTCTGTTTGACCTGTGCAGGAGAGTGGTGTCCCACCCCCACCCACCCCACCCCCCCGCCCATGTCACAAGCCCAGTACATCATGCCATCTTACTTTGGCTCAGTATGTATTACGTTGAGAAGACTGAGGAAATAGACTTCAAGAAAGGCCACTCTGCTTAGGCTATTTGATGCTCACTCTGATATGAGCTGATAAAGATTAGGCCTTCAGTTTGGTTATAACACAAATCAGAGAAGGGCAGAAATCACAGTGAATGATAGAATCAAGATTCATAGAAGTCTTGTCATAGCTGGAGCAATGGAAAATTCTAACAAGGGGAAATTTAATAGAGATAAACCAACTCTTCACACATGCCCTCTACGTAGCAGGTGAAGGG
>NW_024570822.1:0-22670 GCF_018345385.1 Vulpes lagopus | reverse complement strand
AACTGGGTGTAGTTATGGGCTAGCAATGTAGAGCAGGAGACAGAAAGTCCAGAGAATTAGATAGTACTGGAAAGACAGTGGAGAGTGAACATGTCAGAAGCATGAACTCTGACTCGCATAAGTGTGAGTCTAATCCTAAACAGCACACCAAAGCCTTGTAGAACTGAATAAAGGGATAGAGTACTACCCAGTTAGAACAGCCACTGGAAGATCCACACTCAACACAGATCCAAACAGCACTGCAAAGGCTTACTCTGACACAGAACTGACACTGAGACAACAACCCACAGAAACCTGGTCAGAATTTGCAGCTTAAACCCAACTGGTTAATTGCCTGCTGATAAAAGAAAAATAAACATTCCCCATAGGATTTAAACAAGATACAGAGTCTCATAACATAACATTTAGAATGTCCAAGGTACAATCCAAGACTCCTCAGCATATTAAGAACCAAAAAAATTCAGCTCTCATGGTAAAAGAAAAAACAGTTAACAAGCACCAAAATTAGAATTAAAAAGACAAGAAATAACAAGTGTTGGCAAGGATGTGGAGAAAAAAGAAACCTTGCATACTCCTGTGAGGAATGTAAATGGTGCAGCCACACTGGATACAGTATCGAGGTTCTTCAAAAACCTAAAAATAGGAATACTATATGATCCAGTAATTCCATTACTGGGTATTTATCCAAAGAAAAGGAAAACACCAATTTGAAAAAATATATGCACCCTTCTGTTTATTATAGCATTTGTGACAATAGTCAACATAGGGAAGCAACCCCAATGTCCAACAAAAGATGAATGGATAAAGAAGGTGCAAGATATTTATAATATATATAATGTATATAATATATAATGGGGGCACCTAGGTGACTCAGTCAGTTGGGTGTCTGCCTTTGGCTTGGGTCATGATCCTGGGGTCCTGGGATCTAGCCCTTTGTCGGGCTCTCTGCCATGCAGGGACCCTGCTTCTCCCTCTTCCTCTGCTTGTGTTCTCTCTTACTCTCTCAAATAAATAAATAATATCGTTTATATATATATATATATAAAGAAATATATTTATATAATATATATGTAATGAAATATTGCTCAGCCATAAAGAAGAATGAGATCTTTCCATTTATAAAAACACATATAGACCTAGGGGGTATTATGCTAAGTGAAATAAGTCAGACAGAGACAGATAAATATCATATGATTTCACATATATGTAGAATCTGGGAAACAAAACAAACAAAAAGCAGAAACAGAACAATAAATACAGAGAACAAACTGGTGGTTGCAATGATAGGGAGGATGGGGGATGGGTGAAATGCGTAAAGGGAGTGGGAGGTACAGGCTTCCAGTTATGGATGTATAAATCATGGGGATGAAAGGCACAGTGTAGGGAATATAATCAATGGTACTGTAATAGCAGTGTATGGTGACTGATGGTAGCTCCACCTGTGGTGAGTACAGTATAACATAGACTTGTTCAATCACTCTTTGTCCACCTGAAACTAATGTAACATTGTATTTCAACTAAACTTCAATTTAAAAAATAAAAACAGATATTTAAAAAATAAAGTTGTTAAAAGCAAAAATAAAAATAAGTTATTTATTCAGTGGTTGAGCATCTTCTTTTGGCTAGGGCATGACCCTGGGGTCCCAGGATCATGTCCCATATTGGGCTCCCTGAATGGAGCCTGTTTCACCACCCTTTGTCTATGTCTCTATCTATCTCTGTGTCTCTCATGAATAAGTAAATAAAATCTTAAAGAAAAAAGACACCAATGCTGAAATAACTTGGACATTGGAAATATCTGAGAAGGAGTTTAAAGTAAGTATTATAGAACATTCCAAGAAGTAAGAGTAAGCAATTTTGAAATGAATGGAAAGGTAGGAAATATTAGCAAAATCAAAAAATTAAAAAGGAAGTAACAAAGATAAATAAATACCAAAATAGTAGGCCAAATCCAAACACATCAATAACTATCATAAATATAAAGAAACTAATGAAAATGAAGATACAACCATTCAGCAAAAGCAATCCTAAGAGGGAAATATTTTGCAACACAAGCATCCTCATAAAATTGGAAAAAATTCATACACAAGCTAACCTTGCATCTAAAGGAACTGGATAAAGAACAGCAAATAAAACCTACACCAAGCAGAAGAGAGATAATAAAGATTCGAGCAGAACTCAAAGAAATAGAGAACAGAAGAACCGTAGAACAGAACAACAAAACCAGGAGGTGGCTCTTTGAAAGAAAAAAATAATAAGATAGAGGGAGGCAGGGCAAGAAGGCTGAAGAGTAGGGTCCCCAAGTCACCTGTCCCCACCAAATTACTCAGATAACCTTCAAATCATCCTGAAAATCTATGAAATCGGCCTGAGATTTAAAGAGAGACCAGCTGGAATGCTACAGTGAGAAGAGTTCACGCTTCTATCAAGGTAGGAAGACGGGGAAAAAGAAATAAAGAAACAAAAGGCCTCCAAGGGGGAGGGGCCTGCGAGGAGCCGGGCTGAGGCCGGGACGAGTGTCCCCAGGACAGGAGAGCCCCGTCCCAGAGGAGCAGGAGCTGCACCAACCTTCCCGGGAGGAAAGGGGCTCTCAGGGAGTTAGAGCAGGACCCAGGAGGGTGGGGATGCCCTCGGGCTCCCGGGGACACTAACAGGCACCTGTGCCCGGGGAGAGCGCCCCAAGCTCCCTAAGGGCTGCAGCGCGCACGGCAGGACCCGGAGCAGCTTGGAGGGGCTCGGGCGGCGGCTCCGCGGAGGGGGCTGCGGGGGGGGGGAGCGCGAATCCAACAGCGCAGGCCCCGGAGCACAGGGCGTGGGGACACAGCCCAGGATCCAGCCTCCCCCAGGACAGGCAGAGGCCGGGAGGGCCCAGGACAGCAAGGACGCTCCTGCACCGAGCGGAGCAGATCTGCGGCCCCGCCCCGGAGCCTCCAAGCCCTGCAGACGGAGAGCCCCGGAGCTACTGCGAGAGCTGACTCCAGGGCTGCAGAGCTGGCCCCGCCACTGCCGTTGTTCCTCCTGGGGCCTCACGGGGTAAAAACCCCCACTGAGCCCTGCACCAGGCAGAGGCAGAGCAGCTCCCCCAAGTGCTAACACCTGAAAATCAGCACAGCAGGCCCCTCCCACAGAAAACCAGCTAGACAGACAGGGGAAAAACAAATTATTGACCAAGCAGCACTGGAAAGTTCCAGGGGAAGTCAAGGGACTTACAGTACACAGAATCAGAGGGTACTCCCCCTTGTTTTTTTTTCTGTTTGCTTCCCCCCCTTTTTTCTTTTTTTTCTCTTTTTTTCTTTCTTTTTTCTTTTTCTTTTCTTCTTTCTCTTCTATCGTTTTCCCCTTTTCCCAATACAACTTGTTTTTGGCCACTCTGCACTGAGCAAAATGACTAGAAGGAAAACCTCACCTCAAAAGAGAGAATCAGAAACAGTCCTCTCTCCCACAGAGTGATAAAATTTGGATTACAATTCAATTTCAGAAAGCCAATTCAGAAGCACTATTATAAAGCTGCTGGTGGCTCTAGAAAAAAGCATAAAGGACTTAAGAGACTTCATGACTGCAGAATTTAGATCCAATCAGGCAGAAATTAAAAATCAATTGAATGAGATGCAATCCAAACTAGAAGTCCTAACGACGAGGGTTAGCGAGGTGGAAGAACGAGTGGAGACATAGAAGACAAGTTGATGGCAAACAGGGAAACAGGAAAAAAGAGACAAACAAAACATCATGAGGATATATTAAGGGAAATAAGTGACAGCCTGAGGAAGAAAAACCTACATTTAATTGGGGTTCCCGAGGGTGCTGAAAGGGACAGAGGGCCAGAATATGCACTTGAACAAATCCTAGCTGAAAACTTTAAGAATATGGGAAGGAAACAGGCATTCAGATCCAGGAAATAGAGAGATCCCGCCCCTAAAATCAATAAAAACCATTCAACACCTCGACATTTCATAGTTAAGCTTGCAAATTCCAAAGATAAAGATAAGATCCTTAAAGCAGCAAGAGACAAAAAATCCCTGACTTTTCTGGGGAGGAGTATTAGGGTAACAGCAGACCTCTCCACAGACCCTGGCAGGCCAGAAAGGGCTGGCAGGATATATTCAGGGTCCTAAATGAGAAAAACATGCAACCAAGAATACTTTATCCAACAAGGCTCTCATTCAGAACGGAAGGAGAGATAAAGAGCTTCCAAGACAGGCAGGAACTGAAAGAATATGTGACCTCCAAACCAGCTCTGCAAGAAATTTTAAGGGGGACTCTCAAAATTCCCCTTTAAGAAGAAGTCCGCACTTGACGGGATGAGCACTGGGTGTTATTCTGTATGTTGGTAAATTGAACACCAATAAAAATTAATTTATTAAAAAAAAGAAGTCCAACGGAACAATCCACAAAAACAGGGACTGAATAGATATCATGATGACACTAAACTCATATCTTTCAATAGTAACTCTGAACGTGAATGGGCTTAATGACCCCATCAAAAGGCACAGGGTGTCAGACTGGATAAAAAAGCAGGACCCATCTATTTGCAGCCTACAAGAGACTCATTTTAGACAGAAAGACACCTACAGCCTGAAAATAAAAGTTTGGAGAACCATTTACCATTCAACTGGTCCTCAAAAGAAAGCAGGGGTAGCCATCCTTATATCAGATAAATTAAAATTTACCCCGAAGACTGTAGTGAGAGATGAAGAGGGACACTATCTCATACTTAAAGGATCTATCCAACAAGAGGACTTAACACTCATCAACACATATGCCCCGAATGTGGGAGCTGCCAAATATATCAATCAATTAATAACCAAAATCAAGACATACTTAGATAATAATATATTTATACTTGGTGACTTCAATCTAGTGCTTTCTACACTCGATATGTCTTCTAAGCACAAGATCTCCAAAGAAACGAGACCTTTAAAAAATACACTAGACTAAATGGATTTCACAGATATCTACAGAACTTTACATCCAAACTCAACTGAATACACATTCTTCTCAAGTGCACATGGAACTTTCTCCAGAATAGACCACATACTGGGTTATAAATCAGGTCTAAACTGATACCAAAAGATTGGGATCGTCCCCTGCGTATTCTCAGACAATAATGCCTTGAAATTAGAACTAAATCACAACAAGAAGTTTGGAAGGACTTCAAACGTGGAGGTTAAGGACCATCTTGCTAAAAGATGAAAGGGTCAACCAGGAAATTAAGGAAGAATTAAAAAGATTCATGGAAACTAATGAGAATGAAGATACAACCATTCAAAATCTTTGGGATACAGCAAAGGCAGTCCTGAGGGGGAAATACATCGCATTACAAGCATCCATCCAAAAACTAGAAAGAACTCAAATACAAAAGCTAAACTTACGCCTAAAGGAGCTAGAAAAAAAACAGCAAGAAGATCCTATACCCAGCAGAAGAAGAGGGTTAATGAATTCGAGGAGAACTCAACGAAATCGACACCAGAAGAACTTTGGAACAGATCAACAAAACCAGGAGTTGGTTCCTGGAAAGAATTAATAAGATAGATCAACCATTACCCAGCCTTATTAAAAATAAGAGAGAGAAGACTCAAATTAATAAAATCATGAATGAGAAAGGAGAGATCATTACCAACACCTAGGAAATACAAACGATTTTTAAAACATATTATGAACAGTTATACACCAATAAATTAGGAAATCTAGAAGAAATGGAAGCATTCCTGGAAAGCCACAAACTACCAAACCTGGAATTGGAAGAAATAGAAACCTGAACAGGACAATAACCAGGGAGGAAATTGAAGTAGTCATCAAAAACCTCCCAGGACACAAAAGCCCAGGGCCAGATGGCTTCCCTGGGGAATTCTATCAAACGTTTAAAGAAGAAACCATACCCATTCTACTAAAGCTGTTTGGAAAGATAGAAAGAGATGGAGTACTTCCAAATTTGTTCTGTAAGGCCAGCATCACCTTAATTCCAAAACAGGACAAAGACCCCGACCAAAAAGAAGCATTATAGACCAATATCCCTGATGAACATGGATGCAAAAATTCTCAACAAGATACTAGCCAGTAGGATCCAACGGCACATTAAGAAAATTATTCACCATGACCAAGTAGGATTTATCCCCAGGACACAAAACTCTTCAGAGTGTAGGGATAGAGGGAACATTCCTCGACATCTTAAAACCCATCTACGAAAAGCCCACAGGAAAAATCATTCTCAATGGGGAAGCACTGGGAGCCTTTCCCCTAAGATCAGGAACAAGACAGGGATGTCCACTCTCACCACTGCTATTCAACATAGTACTGGAAGTCCTCGCCTCAGCAATCAGACAACAAAAATACATTAAAGGCATTCAAACTGGCAAAGAAGAAGTCAAACTCTCCCTCTTCGCTGATGACATGATACTCTACATAGAAAACCCAAAAGCCTCCACCCCAAGATTGCTAGAACTCATACAGCAATTTGGTAATGTGGCAGGATACAAAATCAATGCCCAGAAGTCAGTGGCATTTCTATACACTAACAATGAGATTGAAGAAAGAGAAATTAAGGAGTCAATCCCATTTACAATTGCACCCAAAAGCATAAGATACCTAGGAATAAACCTAACCAAAGAGGTAAAGGATCTATACCCTAAAAACTATGGAACACTTCTGAAAGAAATTGAGGAAGACACAAAGAGATGGAAAAATATTCCATGCTCATGGATTGGCAGAATTAATATTGTGAAAATGTCAATGTTACCCAGGGCAATTTACACGTTTAATGCAATCCCTATCAAAATACTATGGACTTTCTTCAGAGAGTTAGAACAAATTATTTTAAGATTTGTGTGGAATCAGAAAAGACCCCGAAAGCCAGGGGAATTTTAAAAAAGAAAACCATAGCTGGGGGCATCACAATGCCAGATTTCAGATTGTACTACAAAGCTGTGGTCATCAAGACAGTGTGGTACTGGCACAAAAACAGACACATAGATCAATGGAACAGAATAGAGAACCCAGAAGTGAATCCTGAACTGTATGGTCAACTAATATTCGATAAAGGAGGAAAGACTATCCACTGGAAGAAAGACAGTCTCTTCAATAAATGGTGCTGGGAAAATTGGACATCCACATGCAGAAGAATGAAACTGGACCACTCTCTTTCACCATACACAAAGATAAACTCAAAATGGATGAGAGATCAAAATGTGAGACAAGATTCCATCAAAATCCTAGAGGAGAACACAGGCAACACCCGTTTTGTTTTTTGTTTGTTTGTTTGTTTGTTTTTAATTAATTTTTATTGGTGTTCAATTGACCAACACGCAGAAAACCACCCAGTGCTCATCCCATCATGTGTCCGCCTCAGTGCCCGTCACCCATTCCCCTCCAACACCCACCCTCCTCCCCTTCCACCACCCCTAGTTCATCTCCCAGAGTTAGGAGTCTTTATGTTCTGTCTCCCTTCCAGATATTTCCCAACATTTCTTTTCCCTTCCTTTATATTCCCTTTCACTATTATTTATATTCCCCAAATGAATGAGAACATACACTGTTTGTCCTTCTCCGATTGACTTATTTCACTCAGCATAATACCCTCCAGTTCCATCCACGTTGAAGCAAATGGTGGGTATTTGTCGTTTCTAATTGCTGAGTAATATTCCATTGTATACATAAACCACATCTTCTTTATCCATTCATCTTTTGATGGACACCGAGGCCTCTTCCACAGTTTGGCTATCGTGGCCATTGCTGCTAGAAACATTGGGGTGCAGTTGTCCCGACGTTTAATTGCATCTGAATCTTTGGGGTAAATCCCCAACAGTGCAATTGCTGGGTGGTAGGGCAGGTCTATTTTTAACTCTTTGAGGAACCTCCACAGAGTTTTCCAGAGTGGCTGCACCAGTTCACATTCCCACCAATAGTGTAAGAGGGTTCCCTTTTCTCTGCATCCTCTCCAACATTTGTTGTTTCCTGCCTTGTTAATTTTCCACATTCTCACTGGTGTGAGGTGGTATTTCATTGTGGTTTTGATTTGTATTTCCCAGATGGCAAGTGATGCAGAGAATTTTCTCATGGCAACACCCTTTTTGAACTTGGCCACAGTAACTTCTTACAAGATACATCCACAAGGCAAAAGAAACAAAAGCAAAAATGAACTATTGGGACTTCATCAAGATAAGAAGCTTTTGCACAGCAAACGATACAGTCAAGAAAACTAAAAGACAACCTACAGAATGGGAGAAGATATTTGCAAATGACATATCAGATAAAGGGCTAGTTTCCAAAATCTATAAAGAACTTATTAAACTCAACACCAAAGAAACAAACAATCCAATCATGAAATGAGCAAAGGACATGAAGAGAAATCTTACAGAGGAAGACATGGACATGGCCAACATGCACATGAGAAAATGCTCTGCATCACTTGCCATCAGGGAAATACCAATCAAAACCACCATGAGATACCACCTCACACCAGTGAGAATGGGGAAAATTAACAAGGCAGGAAACCATAAATGTTGGAGAGCATGTGGAGAAAGGGGAACCCTCTTACACTGTTGGTGGGAATGTGAACTGGTGCAGCCACTCTGGAAAACTGTGTGGAGGTTCCTCAAAGAGTTAAAAATATACCCTAAAAACTATAGAACACTTCTGAAAGAAATTGAAGAAGACACAAAGAGATGGAAAAATATTCCATGCTCATGGATTGGCAGAATTAATATTGTGAAAATGTCGATGTTACCCAGGGCAATATACACGTTTAATGCAATCCCTATCAAAATACCCTGGACTTTCTTCAGAGAGTTAGAACAAATTATTTTAAGATTTGTGTGGAATCAGAAAAGACCCCGAAAGCCAGGGGAATTTTAAAAAAGAAAACCATAGCTGGGGGCATCACAATGCCAGATTTCAGGTTGTACTACAAAGCTGTGGTCATCAAGACAGTGTGGTACTGGCACAAAAACAGACACATAGATCAATGGAACAGAATAGAGAACCCAGAAGTGGACCCTCAGCTTTATGGTCAACTAAAATTCGACAAAGGGGGAAAGACTATCAGTTGGAAGAAAGACAGTCTCTTCAATAAATGGTGCTGGGAAAATGGGACATCCACATGCAGAAGAATGAAACTGGACCACTCTCTTTCACCATACACAGAGATAAACTCAAAATGGATGAGAGATCTAAATGTGAGACAAGATTCCACCAAAATCCTAGAGGAGAACACAGGCAACAGCCTTTTTGAACTCGGCCACAGTAACTTCTTGCAAGATACATCCACGAAGGCAAAAGAAACAAAAGCAAAAATGGGACTTCATCAAGATAAGAAGCTTTTGCACAGCAAAAGATACAGTCAACAAAACTCGAAGACAACCTACAGAATGGGAGAAGATATTTGCAAATGACATATCAGATAAAGGGCTAGGTTCCAAGATCTATAAAGAACTTCTTAAACTCAACACCAAAGAGACCATCCAATCATGAAATGGGCAAAAGACATGAACAGAAATCTCACAGAGGAAGACATAGACATGGGCAACAAGCACATGAGAAAATGCTCTGTATCACTTGCCATCCGAGAAATACACATCAAAACCACAATGAGATACTACCTCACACCAGTGAGAATGGGGAAAATTAACAAGGCAGGAAACCACAAATGTTGGAGAGGATGTGGAGAAAAGGAACCCTCCTGCACTGTTGGTGGGAATGTGAAATGGTGCAGCCACTCTGGAAAACTGTGTGGGGGTTCCTCAAAGAGTTAAAAATAGACCTGCCCTATGACCCAGCAATTGCACTGCTGGGGATTTACCAGAAATATACAGATGCCGTGAAACACTGGGTCACCTGCACCCTAATGTTTATAGCAGCAATGTCCACAATAGCCTAACTGTGGAAGGCGCCTTGGTATCCATCAAAAGATGAATGGATAAAGAAGATGTGGTCTACGTGTACAATGGAATATTACTCAACATTAGAAATGAGCAATTTCCACCATTTGCTTCAACGTGGATGGAACTGGATGGTATTATGCTGAGTGAAGTAAGTCAACGGAGAAGGACAAACATTATATGGTCTCATTCATTTGGGGAATATATAAAATAGTGAAAGAGATCATAGGGGAAAGGAGAGAAAATGAGTAGGAAAATATCAGTTAGGGTGACAGAACATTAGAGACACCTATCTCTGGGAAACGAACAAGAGGTGGTGGAAAAGGGGCATGGGGTTTGGGGTGACTTGGTGATGGGCAGTGAGGGGGACACTTGATGGGATGAGCCCTGAGTGTTATGCTATATGTTGGCAATTGAACTGCAATTTATAAAAATATAAAATAATAAAATAAAATAAAATATAAAATAAATAAAAATGAATGAAAGAGGAGAGACCAGAATCAATACCAAGGAAATACAAATGGTTTTAAAATTAAACTCAACTATAAAGAAACAAACAGTGCAATCGAGAAATAGGCAAAAGAGATGAACACAAATTTCACCAAAGACACATGGCCAACAAGCACAAGGAAATGCTCCATGTAGCTAGCTTACCATCAAGGAAATACATATCAAAACCACAATAAAATACCACCTCACACCAGTGAGGATGGTGAAAATTAACAAAACAGGAAACAACAGATATTGGAGATGATGGGGAGAAGGGGAACCCTCTTGCACTGTTGGTGGGAATGTGAACTGGTACAGCCACTCTGGAAAACTGTGTGGAGGTTCCACAAGAAGTTGAAAAAAAAAAGAGCTACCCTACTACCCAGCAATTGCAGGACTAGGTATTTACTCCAGAGATCAGATGCAGTGAAATGCTGGGACACCTGCAGCCCAATGTTTATAGCACCAGTGTCCACAATAGCCATACTGTGGAAGGAGCCTCAGTGTCCATCGAAAGATGAATAGATAAAGAAGATGTGGTTTATGTATACAATGGAATATTACTCAGCCATTAAAAATTATGAATACCCACCATTTGCTTTGATGTGGATGGAACTGGAGGGCATTATGCTGAGTGAAGTAATTCAATTGGAGAAGGACAAGCATTATATGGTTTCACTCATGTGGGGAATATAAACAATTGTGAAAGAGATCATAGGGGAAACGAGAGAAAATGGGAAAAAACAGAGATGGTGACTAAACATGAGAGACTCCTAACTCTGTGAAATGAACAAGGGTAGTGGAAGGGGAAGTGGGGGGGGGAATGGGTGACTGGTGGATGGGCATTGAGCATGGCACTTGAAGGGATGAGCACTGGGTGTTACTATATGTAGGCAAATCGAACTCCAATAAAAAAATACAAAAAAATAGGGAAAAAAAGAAATAGTGAAAAGTATTATAAGGAAAAGGAGGGGAACTGAGTGGGACAAATTAGAGAGGGTGACAAATTTGAGACACTCCTGACTCTGGATGTCGGGTACTGAGGGGGACACTTGATGGGATGAGCACTGGGTGTTATACTACATGTTGGCAAATCAAAATGCAATAAAAAATACATTAAATAATAAATAAATACAAAAAAAGAACCAAGTGGACCCAGCTGAGGTCCCTCAACACCTGAAAGAATGCAGCCAAGATCAGCAAAGCAAAGATTATGTCAAAAAGGTTGGAAGAAGAGCTGAGAATACAAGATAAATCGAAGAGAAAATGTCAGAACACTTAGAGTAATACACATAAATTAACTCTGCAGACTGTGCATTGAAGCTGAAAGAATATAGACAAAGCAGCAGATACTCCTCTGGAAGGTGAGAAGCCATAAAAAATAGTAAAAGGTAATAAAGGGGAAAGGAGAAAAAAAGTGGGAAATATCAGAAAGGAAGACAGAACATGAAAGACTCCTAACTCTGGGAAACGAACTAGGGGTGGTGGAAGGGGAGGAGGGCGGGGGATGGAGGTGAATGGGTGACAGGCACTGAGGGGGGGCACTTGACGGGATGAGCACTGGGTGTTATTCTGTATGTTGGCAAATTGAACACTAATAAAAAATAAATTTATTTTAAAAAAAACTTTCATGACTGCCTTCTCCAGCTATAGAAGAATTTACTGCGACTTTTTGTTTTTCAGACTATCACCACAGGTTATTGTTGAGTTATTATTAACATTTATTTAAAAATAATAAAAAAATAATAAAAAATAAATTTATAACAAAAAATAAAAATAAAAATAAAATACGCAGGGACACCTGGGTGGCTCAGCAGTTGAGCATCTGCCTTTGGCTCAGGGCCATGATCATCGGATCCTCGGATGGAGTTCCGCATTGGACTCCCTGCGAGGAGCCTGCTTCTCCCTCTGCCTGTGTTTCTGCCTGTCTCTCTGTGTGCCTCATAAAAAATAAATAAATAAATAAATAAATAAATAAATAAATAAATTCTTTTAAAAAAATAAAAATAAGAAATAAACTATTATATCTATATAGATAAATGTATAATATACCTTTAGTTTTATCTATAACTTATAGATGATATATTATAGACTTATTTATTATCTATATAAGCTTAAAAATAATTTCATAAAGTACAAAATAGACTGCATGAATGGCATATCCTGAAGACGGAAAATACAGGTCCGTTCATTAAACTTTTATTTCAGTTACTTATATGGTTTTACATATGTAGGTATGTGCTGGACCATAATATAAACTATATTTCTTCCTGTGGAATGATCCAACATGTTTGAAATCCACTGCTCTTTTTTTTTTTTTTAATTAACTTTTATTGGTGTTTAATTTACCAACATACAGAAAAACACCCAGTGCTCATCCCGTCAAGTGTCCACCTCAGTGCCCGTCACCCATTCCCCTCCAACACCCGCCCTCCTCCCCTTCCACCACCCCTAGTTCGTTTCCCTGAGTTAGGAGTCTTTATGTTCTGTCTCCCTTCCTGATATTTCCCAACATTTCTTTTCCCTTCCTTTATATTCCCTTTCACTATTATTCATATTCCCCAAATGAATGAGAACATACACTGTTTGTCCTTCTCCGATTGACTTATTTCACTCAGCATAATACCCTCCAGTTCCATCCACGTTGAAGCAAATGGTGGGTATTTGTCGTTTCTAATTGCTGAGTAATATTCCATTGTATACATAAACCACATCTTCTTTATCCATTCATCTTTCGATGGACACCGAGGCTCCTTCCACAGTTTGGCTATTGTGGCCATTGCTGATAGAAACATCGGGGTGCAGGTGTCCCGACGTTTCATTGCATCTGAATCTTTGGGGTAAATCCCCAACAGTGCAATTGCTGGGTCGTAGGGCAGGTCTATTTTTAACTCTTTGAGGAACCTCCACACAGTTTTCCAGAGTGGCTGCACCAGTTCACATTCCCACCAACAGTGTAAGAGGGTTCCCTTTTCTCCGCATCCTCTCCAACATTTGTGGTTTCCTGCCTTGTTAATTTTCCCCATTCTCACTGGTGTGAGGTGGTATCTCATTGTGGTTTTGATTTGTATTTCCCTGATGGCAAGTGATGCAGAGCATTTTCTCATGTGCATGTTGGCCATGTCCATGTCTTCCTCTGTGAGATTTCTCTTCATGTCTTTTGCCCATTTCATGATTGGATTGTTTGTTTCTTTGGTGTTGAGTTTAATAAGTTCTTTATAGATTTTGGAAACTAGCCCTTTATCTGATATGTCATTTGCAAATATCTTCTCCCATTCTGTAGGTTGTCTTTTAGTTTTGTTGACTGTATCCTTTGCTGTGCAAAAGCTTCTTATCTTGATGAAGTCCCAATAGTTCATTTTTGCTTTTGTTTCTTTTGCCTTCGTGGATGTATCTTGCAAGAAGTTACTGTGGCCAAGTTCAAAAAGGGTGTTGCCTGTGTTCTCCTCTAGGATTTTGATGGAATCTTGTCTCACATTTAGATCTCTCATCCATTTTGAGTTTATCTTTGTGTATGGTGAAAGAGAGTGGTCCAGTTTCATTCTTCTGCATGTGGATGTCCAATTTTCCCAGCACCATTTATTGAAGAGACTGTCTTTCTTCCAATGGATAGTCTTTCCTCCTTTATCGAATATTAGATGGCCGTACATTTCAGGGTCCACTTCTGGGTTCTCTATTCTGTTCCATTGGTCTATGTGTCTGTTTTTGTGCCAGTACCACACTGTCTTGATGACCACAGCTTTGTAATACAACCTGAAATCTGGCATTGTGATGCCCCCAGCTAAGGTTTTCTTTTTTAAAATTCCCCTGGCTATTCGGGGTCTTTTCTGATTCCACACAAATCTTAAAATAATTTGTTCTAACTCTCTGAAGAAAGTCCATGGTATTTTGATTGGGATTGCATTAAACGTATAAATTGCCCTGGGTAACATTGACATTTTTACAATATTAATTCTGCCAATCCATGAGCATGGAATATTTTTCCATCTCTTTGTGTCTTCCTCAATTTCTTTCAGAAGTGTTCTATAGTTTTTAGGGTATAGATCTTTTACCTCTTTGGTTAGGTTTATTCCTAGGTATCTTATGCTTTTGGGTGCAATTGTAAATGGGATTGACTCCTTAATTTCTCTTTCTTCAGTCTCATTGTTAGTGTATAGAAATGCCATTGATTTCTGGGCATTGATTTTGTATCCTGCCACGCTACCAAATTGCTGTATGAGTTCTAGCAATCTTGGGGTGGAGGCTTTTGGGTTTTCTATGTAGAGTATCATGTCATCGGCGAAGAGGGAGAGTTTGACTTCTTCTTTGCCAATTTGAATGCCTTTAATGTCTTTTTGTTGTCTGATTGCTGAGGCGAGGACTTCCAGAACTATGTTGAACAGCAGTGGTGAGAGTGGACATCCCTGTCTTGTTCCTGATCTTAGGGGAAAGGCTCCCAGTGCTTCCCCATTGAGAATGATATTTGCTGTGGGCTTTTCGTAGATGGCTTTTAAGATGTCGAGGAAAGTTCCCTCTATCCCAACACTCTGAAGGGTTTTGATCAGGAATGGATGCTGTATTTTGTCAAATGCTTTCTCTGCATCTAATGAGAGTATCATATGGTTCTTGGTTTTTCTCTTGCTGATATGATGAATCACATTGATGGTTTTACGGGTGTTGAACCAGCCTTGTGTCCCAGGGATAAATCCTACTTGGTCATGGTGAATAATTTTCTTAATGTGTTGTTGGATCCTATTGGCTAGTATCTTGTTGAGAATTTTTGCATCCATGTTCATCAGGGATATTGGTCTGTAATTCTCCTTTTTGGTGGGGTCTTTGTCTGGTTTCGGAATTAAGGTGATGCTGGCCTCATAGAACGAATTTGGAAGTACTCCATCTCTTTCTATCTTTCCAAACAGCTTTAGTAGAATAGGTATGATTTCTTCTTTAAACGTTTGATAGAATTCCCCTGGGAAGCCATCTGGCCCTGGACTCTTGTGTCTTGGGAGGTTTTTGATGACTGCTTCAATTTCCTCCCTGGTTATTGGCCTGTTCAGGTTTTCTATTTCTTCCTGCTCCAGTTTTGGTAGTTTGTGGCTTTCCAGGAATGCGTCCATTTCTTCTAGATTTCCTAATTTATTGGCGTACAGCTGTTCATAATATGTTTTTAAAATCGTTTGTATTTCCTTGGTGTTGGTAGTGATGTCCCCTTTCTCATTCATGATTTTATTAATTTGAGTCTTCTCTCTCTTCTTTTTAATAAGGTTGGCTAATGGTTTATCTATCTTATTAATTCTTTCAAAGAACCAACTCCTGGTTCTGTTGATCTGTTCCACAGTTCTTTTGGTCTCGATATCATTGAGTTCTGCTCGAATTTTAATTAACTCTCTTCTTCTGCTGGGGGTGGGGTCTATTTGTTGCTTTTTCTCTAGTTCCTTTATGTGTAAGGTGAGCTTTTGAATTTGAGATCTTTCCAGTTTTTGAATGTATGCTTGTATTGCGATGTATTTCCCCCTCAGGACTGCTTTTGCTGCATCCCAAAGATTTTGAACGGTTGTATCTTCATTTTCATTAGTTTCCATGAATCTTTTTAATTCTTCCTTAATTTCCTGGTTGACCTTTTCATCTTTTAGCAGGATGGTCCTTAACCTCCACGTGTTTGTGGTCCTTCCATATTTCTTGTTGTGATTAAGTTCTAATTTCAAGGCATTATGGTCTGAGAATATACAGGGGACTATCCCGATCTTTTGGTATCGGTTCAGACCCGATTTGTGACCCAGTATGTGGTCTATTCTGGAGAAAGTTCCATGTGCACTTGAGAAGAATGTGTATTCAGTTGAGTTTGGATGTAAAGTTCTGTAGATATCTGTGAAATCCATCTGGTCCAGTGTATCATTTAAAGCTCTCGTTTCTTTGGAGATATTGTGCTTAGAAGACCTATCCAGGGTAGAAAGAGCTAGATTGAAGTCACCAAGTATAAGTGTATTATTATCAAGGTATTTCTTGAGTTTGGTTATTAATTGGTTTAAATATTTGGCAGCTCCCACATTCGGGGCATATATATTGAGGAGTGTTAAGTCCTCTTGTTGGATAGATCCTTTGAGTATGAGATAGTGTCCCTCTTCATCTCTCACTATAGTCTTCGGGGTAAATTTTAATTTATCTGATATAAGGATGGCAACCCCTGCTTTCTTTTGAGGACCATTTGAATGGTAAATGGTTCTCCAACCTTTTATTTTCAGGTTGTAGGTGTCCTTCTGTCTAAAATGAGTCTCTTGTAGACAGCAAATAGATGGGTCCTGCTTTTTTATCCAGTCTGAAACCCTGCGCCTTTTGATGGGGTCATTAAGCCCGTTCACATTCAGAGTTACTATTGATAGATATGAGTTTAGTGTCATCATATCTATTCAGTCCTTGTTTTTGTGGATTGTTCCACTGAACTTCTTCTTAAAGGGGAATTTTAAGAGTCCCCCTTAAAATTTCTTGCAGAGCTGGTTTGGAGGTTACATATTCTTTCAGTTCCTGCCTGTCTTGGAAGCTCTTTATCTCTCCTTCCATTTTGAATGAAAGCCTTGCGGGGTAAAGTATTCTTGGTTGCATGTTCTTTTCATTTAGGACCCTGAATATATCCTGCCAGCCCTTTCTGGCCTGCCAGGTCTCTGTGGAGAGGTCTGCTGTTACCCTAATATTCCTCCCCATAAAAGTCAGGGACTTTTTTTCTCTTGCTGCTTTAAGGATCTTCTCCTTATCTTTGGAATTTGCAAGCTTCACTATTAAATGTCGAGGTGTTGAACGGTTTTTGTTGATTTTAGGGGGGGATCTCTCTATTTCCTGGATCTGAATGCCTGTTTCCCTTCCCAGATTCGGAAAGTTTTCAGCTAGGATTTGTTCAAATACATATTCTGGCCCTCTGTCCCTTTCCGCGCCCTCGGGAACCCCAATTAAATGTAGGTTTTTCTTCCTCAGGCTATCATTTATTTCCCTTAATCTATCCTCATGGTCTTTTAATTGCCTATCTCTTTTTTCCTCAGTTTCCCTCTTTGCCATCAACTTGTCTTCTATGTCACTCACTCGTTCTTCCACCTCGTCAAGCCTCGTCGTTAGGACTTCTAGCTTGGATTGCATCTCATTTAATTGATTTTTAATTTCTGCCTGATTAGATCTAAATTCTGCAGTCATGAAGTCTCTTGAGTCCTTTATGGTTTTTTCTAGAGCCACCAGTAGCTGTAAAATAGTGCTTCTGAATTGGCTTTCTGACATTGAATTGTAATCCATATTTTGTAACTCTGTGGGAGAGTGGGCTGTTTCTGATTCTTTTTTTTGAGGGGTTTTCCTTCTAGTCATTTTGCTCAGTGCAGAGTGGCCAAAAACAAGTTGTATTGGGAAAAGGAGAAAAAGAGAGAGAAGGAAAGAAAAGAGAAAAAGAAAAAAGAGAAAGAAGAAAAAAATAGGGGAAAAAGAGAAGAAAAAGAAAGAAAAAGAAAGAAAGGAGAAAAAAGAAAAAAGGGGGGGTGGGGGAAGCAATCAGAAATCAAGAAGAAAGAGAGAAAAAAAAAGCACAAAACAAAACAAAAAATAAAAAATAAAACAAACAAAAACAAAAAAACAAAAAACAAAAAAACCCACGGGGGAGTATCTTCCGATTCTGTGTAGTTTAAGTCCCTTGACTTCCCTTGGAACTGGTCCGTCTCGCTGGTCTTCTGGGGGAGGGGCCTGCTGTGCTGATTCTCAGGTGTTAGCACTTGGGGGAGCTGCTCTGTCCCTGCCTGGTGCAGGGCTCGGTGGGGGTTGTTGACCCCGTGAGGCCCCGGGAGGAAGCCACAGTGGCGGGGGCAGCTCTGGGACCCTGGATCCAGCCCCCGCAGTAGCTCCGGGGCTCTCCTTCTGCAGGGCCTGGGGGCTCCCGGGCGGGGCCGCTGCTCTGCTCAGTTCCAGGCAGGAGCGTCCTTGCTGTCCTGGGCCCTCCCGGCCTCTGCCTGTCCCGGGGGAGGCCGGATCCTGGGCTGTGTCCCGGCGCCCTGTGCTCCGGGGCCTGCGCTGTTGGATTCGCGCTCCCGGCGGTGCAGCCCCCTCCGCGGAGCCGCCGCCCGAGCCTCTCCGAGCTGTTCCCGGAGCCGCGCAGCCCCCTCCGCGCGGAGCTTCTTCCTCTGCGCGAGCCGCCGCCGCTGAGCTGTTCCCGGAGCCGCGCAGCCCCCTCCGCGGAGCCGCCGCCCGAGCCCCTCCAGCTGTTCCCGGAGCCGCGCAGCCCCCTCCGCGCGGAGCTTCTTCCTCCGCTCGAGCCGCCGCCGCTGAGCTGTTCCCGGAGCCGCGCAGCCCCCTCCGCGGAGCCGCCGCCCGAGCCCCTCCGAGCTGTTCCCGGAGCCGTGCAGCCCCCTCCGCGGAGCCGCCGCCCGAGCCCCTCCGAGCTGCTCCGGGTCCCGCCGAGCGCTGCAGCCCTTAGGGAGCTCGGCGCACTCTCCCGGGCGCAGTTCCTCTGTTACTGTCCCAGGGAGCCCGAGGGCGTCCCCGCCTTTCTGGGGATCCTGCTCCACCTCCCTGCGAGCCCCTTTCCGCGGGGAAGGTCGGTGCAGCTCCTGCTCCTCCGGGACGGGGCTCTCCTGTCCTGGGGACACTCGCCCCGGCCTCAGCCCGGCTCCTCGTGGGGCCCCTCCCCCTTGGAGGCCTTTTGTGTCTTTATTTCTTTTGCCCGATCTTCCTACCTTGATAGAAGCGCGAACTCTTCTCACTGTAGCGTTCCAGCTGGTCTCTCTTTAAATCTCACGCCGAATTCATAAGTTTTCAGGATGATTGGATGGTTTTCTAGGTAATTTGCTGAGGACCAGGTGACCTGGAGACCCTACTCCTCCGCCATCTTGCCCCTCCCCGAAATCCACTGCTCTTATGCCCCAGTACATTGAGTGACAAAATAGCCCATGTAGCCAGCTGAAGAGACCAGTACAAGAACAACCACCTTTCTATTCTACACACACCATCTTATCTCCTCAAGGTCAGACTTCAATCACTCTCTAATAGGCTCATACTTTGTTGCCTTGTCTTTTCAGATTTGCAGTCAGGCAGTGATCCTTATTTAAAGGAACTTCCTCCATTTGCTTACAAGGCTGGAAATTCTGATGGCAGTGTCCCAGATGTTTATAGCTCTGCCAAAAGTTTAGAAGTTGTTTACACCTCTTTGTGAGGTTTTTAGATGAGATTTCTCTAGAAGGGATGACTTCTTATAGATATTATCCCAAACTCCCCCAAACCATGGCTTGAAAGGGCCAATTGACAAATTCCATTTAATGAATATATCAATAACCAAACTTAAGCTGGAGTCTTTTGTGCCTAGATTGGTTTCATTTTTACTTGCAGTAGACAGCATTTCCCATGGGTATGCAAATGTTTAGATAGCTAGTGAACCAGGGGTCAATGCTTATAGGGACATTTAACTGTCCATGTCAGCATCTATAACAAATCAGAAGTTTCCCATTGGTCCTGCCATTGAACCTTCAATGCCACCTTCAAAAAAAAATTCGGGTAGCCCTGGTGGCACAGCGGTTTAGCGCCGCCTGCAGCCCGGGGTGTGATCCTGGAGACCAGGGATCGAGTCCCACGTCGAGCTTCCTGCATGGAGCCTGCTTCTCCCTCTGCCTGTGTCTCTGCCTCTCTCGCTATCTCTGAATGAATAGATAAATAAATCTTTAAAAAAAATTCAAGGAAGCATACGTGATTCCAGATTTGCCTCCAAAGGGAGAACCCTTCTCACATGCCAATCAACACATGACCAGAAGTCTTTCCCTAATATTAGGAAATCTAGCCAGTCCCACAACCAAAGCAGTACCAGCCCATTGATGATCACTTCACTCTTTGGCTAAAATATCATAGACAATCACATGGCCCTTGATTATCTACTTACTGCACAAGGAGGCATTTGTGCCATAGTGAATTCCATCCTTTGTACATGGATAAATTCTCTAGAGAGTAGAAATTCAATTATACAAGATCAGAGAACAAGAACACAGCTTGTGACAATTTTATCCTGACACTCCATGGTCTTTTGATCTATTTAGCTGGCTATCTTCAGGTTTGAGCTCCTGATTTAGAACCATCATACAAACTTGGATTTATCCTATTACTACTTGCTACCTTTCAAAAGTCTGCAGAAGTGACACACCAAAGAGGGTGATGCTGTTTCAACTCTTGGAGATGATCTCCAATATTTACCACCTTGGTAAGATAGAGACTATAGGGTGGAAGAGGCCTGAGAGTTCTCCCTCCTACCCTTCTTTGTTGCTCACATGTGGCCTCAGTGGTTTCCAATTAGTGCCCTTTCCCTCCAAAATTGGATATGGCAGCCATGATAGGGCCTTCCTGGCAACAAGAGTCAAAATCACTAAATGGGGAAAATCCTGATTTATGATCAATGATGCTCTCCAGAGAAGATCTTGATCAAAAGGAGGAAATGTGAAAATGCATGAAGGACATCTTACTTAAAATGGAGTCAAGAAGCTCTGAAGGGGGGACTCTCTTCCATATACCATTCAAGGTGCCCAGCAGCACCAGTAGGAAAAGATAAAATTATCTTGACAAGGGAGGGTATTTTTTTTCTAATTTTTTAATTGACTTATTCATGTGAGACACAGAGAGAGTAGCAGAGACACAGGCACAGGCAGAGGGAGAAGCAGGCTCCACGCAGGGACCCCAACGTGGGACTCGATCCCAGGTCTCCAGGATCACACCCTGGGCCAAAGCCGGCGCTAAACCTCTGGGTCACCCAGGCTGCCCCAAGGGAGGGTATTTTGCATGTAGGAATTTCATCTGCTTTTAAGAAAAAGAAGGCAATCCCTCCCTGTCTCAGCAACAGCTCACTAAACACTGCTTGCAGCCAATGAGAAACCACCACAATCTGAAACACTTGTCCATTTCAGTGAACTTTTGTCCAAAATAGCTCTTCCTTATTTCCCCCTAAAACCTAATAAAAGCTGACCTTTTTATCTTTTTGGACTTTCCTATGGATCACCATAGTGTGCATGTCCCGAATTGTGATTCCTCTGCTGTCACCCAAATAAACTCACTTTGCCAGTAAAATAACTAGCAATTTTATTTTTAAGGTTGACACAGCCAGAGAACTTACAAAATCACTAGAATTGGAGAGTGTGTGTTTTAGAAACAAACCAGGCAGACTTCCTTAGCATGTCCGTCGATTTGAGGTGACAGTTTGGTGATCAGATAACATCTTCCAATGGAACACATCCAAGCTTGTAGCAAGAGGCATATTAGGCAAATCCACGTAAATCTGAGACTAAGTGTTTGTTCAAGGTTGAGCAGGAAGACCTGAGAGTGGGCAGTTACCTTCCCTTCCGCTTTTTTATTATTATTATTATTTATTTTTATTTATTTTTTTAGAAACTTTTTTTAAAGATTTTTTTATTCATGAGAAACACAGAGAGGAGAGAGAGAGAGAGAGAGAGAGGCAGAGAGAGAAGCAGGCTCCATGCAGGGATGGAATTCCGGTGTTTTCTATTTGATTCGATTATTTTCTATTCTATGTGATTCGAGTATTTTCTATTCAAATAGAGTTTTTTCAATTCGTTTCGAGTATTTTGGAATATATTTGAGTATTTTCGTTTCGATTTGAGGATTTTCTATTCCATTCGAGTATTTTCGATTCCATTCGAATATTTTCGATTCGATTTGAGAATTATGGAAGGGATTCGAATATTTTCGGTTCGATTTGAGGATTTTCGATTCCATTCAAGTATTTTCAATTCGATTCGAGTATTTTCAATTCAATTCGATTTGATTCGAGTATTTTCGATTCGATTCGAGTATTTTCGATTCAATTTGAGGATTTTCGATTCGATTCGAGTATTTTCAAGTCAATTCGATTCGATTCGAGTAATTTCATTTAAATTCAAGCATTTTCAATTCGATTCGAGTATTTTGGAATGTATTCATGTATTTTCGATTCGATTTGAGGATTTTCGATTCCATTCGAGTATTTTGATTCGTTTCGAGTATTTTCTATTGGATTTGAGTATTTTCAATTTGATTCGAGTATTTTGGAATGGATTCGAGTATTTTCGATTGGATTTGAGGATTTTCGATTCCATTCGACTATTTTCGTTTCGATTCCAGTATATTCGATTCGATTTGAGGATTTTCGATGCCATTCGAGTATTTTCGATTCGATTCGAGTATTTTGGATTGGATTCGAGTATTTTCATTTCATTTCAGGATTTTCGATTCCATTCGAGTATTTTCGATTCGATTCGAGTATTTTCAATTCAATTCGATTCGATAATTTTTGATTTGATTCGAGTAGTTTCGCTTCGAATCGAGATATCTCTATTCGTT
>NW_024570821.1:0-12027 GCF_018345385.1 Vulpes lagopus | reverse complement strand
CCTTGTCCAAAGCAACTTACTTCGGAGAGTTGAGCTCACCCTCAGTCCCTCACAGTTGCACACTGCCTGCAGAAAGAGTTTCCAACATCTGCACCACAGCCGTTTGTCAGAGGCTTGTGAGACGCAAGTGGAATAAGCAGACCTGGAGGGTGTCTCCAGCTGCAGTGGAGTGGTATTCTGGGTACCTCCTGGCTTAGAACACTGTTACGTTCTCAGTGCCCGAGGAACGCAGCTAGTTGAAAGCTGGCTTGTAGGCGTGCTTCCTTGTGCGAGCTGAGTTCAGGGCAGGACCCTCCCGCATTCTGACTGCCCGTAGACGTAGGTCCCAGCATCCTTATGTTAGGTGCCGGAAGAGGTTGTGTGAAGAGCATGTGGAAGTGACAGGATTCTCCTCAAGTGTATCTGATCTCAATGCAGACATTGCAAACGTCCTTGTTCAATGAGAGTGTAGCTCGGTCCTAGCTCCCATCAAAGTGTCTAGCAGACATCTGCCTGCAAAGCATACACACTTCCGAGAGTTGGGCTTATGGACTGTCCCTCCCACATCCTGCCTGCACGTACACCGCGCTCCTAACAGGCCTAGCCCCGATGCGTGCCTGAAGTGTTGTGAGAGGTAAGTGGAAAGTCCCGGCCCACAAGACTAGTGCATCCAAGCTCAACCCAGCGATTTCCTAGTATTTCCTGTGTGAGCCAGGTGCGACATCCTAAGTGCCATACGAGAGAAGCTAGCTGAACGCCTTGTCCGAAAGCAACTTACTTCGGAGAGTTGAGCTCACCCTCAGTCCCTCACAGTTGCACACTGCCTGCAGAAAGAGTTTCCAACATCTGCACCACAGCCGTTTGTCAGAGGCTTGTGAGACGCAAGTGGAATAAGCAGACCTGGAGGGTGTCTCCAGCTGCAGTGGAGTGGTATTCTGGGTACCTCCTGGCTTAGAACACTGTTACGTTCTCAGTGCCCGAGGAACGCAGCTAGTTGAAAGCTGGCTTGTAGGCGTGCTTCCTTGTGCGAGCTGAGTTCAGGGCAGGACCCTCCCGCATTCTGACTGCCCGTAGACGTAGGTCCCAGCATCCTTATGTTAGGTGCCGGAAGAGGTTGTGTGAAGAGCATGTGGAAGTGACAGGATTCTCCTCAGGTGTATCTGATCTCAATGCAGACATTGCAAACGTCCTTGTTCAATGAGAGTGTAGCTCGGTCCTAGCTCCCATCAAAGTGTCTAGCAGACATCTGCCTGCAAAGCATACACACTTCCGAGAGTTGGGCTTATGGACTGTCCCTCCCACATCCTGCCTGCACGTACACCACGCTCCTAACAGGCCTAGCCCCGATGCGTGCCTGAAGTGTTGTGAGAGGTAAGTGGAAAGTCCCGGCCCACAAGACTAGTGCATCCAAGCTCAACCCAGCGATTTCCTAGTATTTCCTGTGTGAGCCAGGTGCTACATCCTAAGTGCCATACGAGAGAAGCTAGCTGAACGCCTTGTCCGAAAGCAACTTACTTCGGAGAGTTGAGCTCACCCTCAGTCCCTCACAGTTGCACACTGCCTGCAGAAAGAGTTTCCAACATCTGCACCACAGCCGTTTGTCAGAGGCTTGTGAGACGCAAGTGGAATAAGCAGACCTGGAGGGTGTCTCCAGCTGCAGTGGAGTGGTATTCTGGGTACCTCCTGGCTTAGAACACTGTTACGTTCTCAGTGCCCGAGGAACGCAGCTATTTGAAAGCTGGCTTGTAGGCGTGCTTCCTGGTGCGAGCTGAGTTCAGAGCAGGACCCTCCCGCATTCTGACTGCCTGTAGATGTAGGTCCCAGCATCCTTATGTTAGGTGCCGGAAGGGGTTGTGTGAAGAGCATGTGGAAGTGACAGGATTGTCCTCAAATGTATCTGATCTCAATGCAGACATTGCAAACGTCCTTGTTCAATGAGAGTGTAGCTCGGTCCTACCTCCCATCAAAGTGTCTAGCAGGCATCTTCCTGCAAAGCATACACACTTCCGAGAGTTGGGCTAATGGACTGTCCCTCCCACATCCTGCCTGCACGTACACCGCGCTCCTAACAGGCCTAGCCCCGATGCGTGCCTGAAGTGTTGTGAGAGGTAAGAGGAAAGTCCCGCCCACAAGACTAGTGCATCAAAGCTCAACCCAGCGATTTCTTAGTATTTCCTGTGTGAGCCAGGTGCGACATCTTAAGTGCCATACGAGAGAAGCTAGCTGAACGCCTTGTCCGAAAGCAACTTACTTCGGAGAGTTGAGCTCACACTCAGTCCCTCACAGTTGCACACTGCCTGCAGAAAGAGTTTCCAACATCTGCACCACAGCGGGTTGTCAGAGGCTTGTGAGACGCAAGTGGAATAAGCAGACCTGGAGGGTGTCTCCAGCTGCAGTGGAGTGGTATTCTGGGTACCGCTGGCTTACAACACTGTTACGTTCTCAGTGCTCGAGGAACGCAGCTAGTTGAAAGCTGGCTTGTAGGCGTGCTTCCTTCTGCGAGCTGAGTTCAGGGCAGGACCCTCCCGCATTCTGACTGTCCGAAGACGTAGGTCCCATCATCCTTATGTTAGGTGCCCGAAGGGGTTGTGTGAAGAGCATGTGGAAGTGACAAGATTCTCCTCAAGTGTATCTGATCTCAATGCAGACATTGCAAACGTCCTTGTTCAATGAGAGTGTAGCTCGGTCCTAGCTCCCATCAAAGTGTCTAGCAGACATCTGCCTGCAAAGCATACACACTTCTGAGAGTTGGGCTTATGGTCAGTCCCTCCCACATCCTGCCTGCACGTACACTGCGTTCCTAACTGGCCTACCCCGATGCGTGCCTGAAGTGTTGTGAGAGGTAAGTGGAAAGTACCGGCCCACAAGACTAGTGCATCCAAGCTCAACCCAGCGATTTCCTAGTATTTCCTGTGTGAGCCGTGTGCTACATCCTAAGTGTCATACGAGAGAAGCTAGCGGAACGCCTTGTCCAAAAGCAACTTACTTCGGAGAGTTGAGCTCACCCTCCGTCCCTCACAGTTGCACACTTCCTGCAGAAAGAGTTTCCAACATCTGCACCACAGCCGTTTGTCAGAGGCTTGTGAGACGCAAGTGGAATAAGCAGACCTGGAGGGTGTCTCCAGCTGCAGTGGCGTCGTATTCTGGGTACCTCCTGGCTTAGAACACTGTTACGTTCTCAGTGCCCGAGGAACGCAGCTAGTTGAAAGGTGGCTTGTAGGCGTGCTTCCTTTTGCGAGCTGAGTTCAGGGCAGGACCCTCCCGCATTCGGACTGCCCGTAGATGTAGGTCCCAGCATCCTTATGTTAGTTGCCGGAAGGGGTTGTGTGAAGAGCATGTTGAAGTGACAGTATTCTCCTCAAGTGTATCTGATCTCAATGCAGACATTGCCAACGTCCTTGTTCAATGTGAGTGTAGCTCGGTCCTAGCTCCCATCAAAGTGTCTAGCATGGGTGGGGCCACAGAGGGAGGACAGGGCGAGCTTGTGGGTTTGGGTCCTGACGCCCTCCACCCACCCCGGGGTCTCTTTCCCCCTTCCTCCTCCTCCTCCTCCACCCCCCCTTCCTCCTCCACCCGCCCGCGGTGCCCCCCTCACCTTCCCGCTCGCCCCTATTGTTCCGCCCCCGGCCTTCCGCCCTTCCCCTTCCCTCCCGCTCCCCTTTTCCCCTCAGTTGCCTCGCGCCCGCAGTTTTTGGCTTTCACCCCCACCAGTGACCAAAGACTTGACCACTCAAAGTCCAGCTCCCCGGAACACTGCTCGACATGGACACCGGTGTGATGGAAGGTGGATTAAATGTCACTCTCCATCCGGCTACTTATGCATGGAAAGGAAGTTGGCAGTATCATCGGAATGAAAGGAGAATCAGTTAAGAAGATGCGTGAGGAGAGTGGTGCACGTATCAACATCTCAGAAGGGAATTGTCCTGAGAGAATTATCACTTTGGCTGGACCCACTAACGCCATCTTCAAAGCCTTCGCTATGATCATTGACAAACTGGAAGAGGACATCAGCAGCTCTATGACCTATAGCACAGCTGCCAGTAGACCCCCAGTTACCCTGAGGCTGGTGGTCCCTGCTAGTCAGTGTGGCTCTCTCATTGGGAAAGGTGGTTGCAAGATCAAGGAAATACGAGAGAGTACAGGGGCTCAGGTTCAGGTGGCAGGGGATATGCTCCCCAACTCAACTGAGCGGGCCATCACTATTGCTGGCATTCCGCAATCCATCATTGAGTGTGTGAAACAGATCTGCGTGGTCATGTTGGAGTCCCCCCCGAAGGGCGTGACCATCCCGTACCGGCCCAAGCCGTCCAGTTCTCCAGTCATCTTTGCAGGTGGTCAGGACAGGTACAGCACAGGCAGCGACAGTGCGAGCTTTCCCCACACCACCCCGTCCATGTGCCTCAACCCTGACCTGGAGGGACCACCTCTAGAGGCCTATACCATTCAAGGACAGTATGCCATTCCACAGCCAGATTTGACCAAGCTGCACCAGTTGTCAATGCAACAGTCTCATTTTCCCATGACGCATGGCAACACCGGATTCAGTGGCATTGAATCCAGCTCTCCAGAGGTGAAAGGCCATTGGGGTTTGGATGCATCTGCTCAGACTACTTCTCATGAACTCACCATTCCAAACGATTTGATTGGCTGCATAATCAGGCGTCAAGGCACCAAAATCAATGAGATCCGTCAGATGTCTGGGGCGCAGATCAAAATTGCGAACCCAGTGGAAGGATCTACTGATAGGCAGGTTACCATCACTGGATCTGCTGCCAGCATTAGCCTGGCTCAATATCTAATCAATGTCAGGCTTTCCTCGGAGACGGGTGGCATGGGGAGCAGCTAGAACAATGCAGATTCATCCATAATCCCTTTCTGCTGTTCACCACCACCCATGATCCATCTGTGTAGTTTCTGAACAGTCAGCGATTCCAGGTTTTAAATAGTTTGTAAATTTTCAGTTTCTACACACTTTATCATCCACTCGTGATTTTTTAATTAAAGCGTTTTAATTCCTTTCTCTGTTCAGCTGTTAATGCTGAGATCCATATTTAGTTTTATAAGCTTCTCCCCCCCCCTTTTTTTTGGCTCATGAATTTTTCTGTTTGTCATGGAAATGTAAGAGTGGAATATTAATACATTTCAGTTTAGTTCTGTAATGTCAGGAATTTTTCAAAAAAATTAAAAGATGGACTGGAGCTTTTTCTTTGTGAATAGAATAGAATGTGGTTTTTTTTTTCGTGATTAATTTTAGTGTTATCTGTCAAATACTTTCAGTTGAAAAAAAAATGGCGAAGAGGGCTGGCCATCATCCTGCACCAGGATTGCCTGCTGCTGCTGCAGTTACTAAGGGAAGAATCACCAGCACTGCTAGTGTCTCACTTGTGGCAAACCTCACCGAAGGTCGGATGACCTCTGCAAGACTTGAGGACAATAGAAGGGCAGTCCTGGCTCTTTCCTCCAATTTTTCCCTGCCTGGGTCAGGTGTACCAGCTGGGAAGTCGCTCACTGCTTCCAGTACTACAATCTAGCCAGCCGTGTGGATTGGATTCGATTGGATTGGAACCAAGTTTTCTTACCCTGTATCACCTAGAGTAGAAACACCACAGGCTTTAAGAAGTTTTCAAAACAACAACAAGTTTTCCAGTGGGATGGACTCGAGGGGCTGGAGAACCCTCTTAACCAGCAAAACCAGATTCTTGTGGTTAAAGAGCACAGGGGAAGCACTAGCTGGTGGAGGGGAAGAGTGCTGCCTAAGGTGGCCAGAAATCCAAGAGGTTTCACCTGCCTCTGGGTGGAGAGGAGGGCAGATATTGGTTGCTGGAGGAAAGGCCTCTCCCTCCCCTTTTACCTGCCAATTAACAGACGCTAGAGAAATTCAATTCTTTATTAGAACTCTTTAGATCAATGTTCCCTCCACCATTTAGCGGCCGTGAAGCTATTAGAGGGGCTACAGAAGTATGACATTGATGATAATGAAATTGATGAAAATGATATAAAGTTTTTTTTAAGACATGGTGTTGAGGGAAGCACTGATGCCAAAGATGATTTATGTCTAAGTGAGTCGGATAAGACAGATGCTAGAATGAGAGCTTATAAGAAAATTGTTGAATTGAGACACCTGCTGGATATTGCTGAGAGCAACTATAAACACTTGGGAGGGATAACAGAAGAAGATCTAAAGCAGAAGAAAGAACAGCTCGAGTCTGAAAAGACTATCAAGGAGCTGCAGGGCCAGCTGGAGTACGAACGGCTCTGGAGAGAAAAATTAGAAGGTCAGCTGGATGAATATCGTGCAGAGGTGGATCAACTCAGGGAGACACTGGAAAAGATTCAGGTTCCCAACTTTGCTGTGGAAGATGACTCTTCTTGTGAGTCAAGCAAAGAGAAGAGGCAAATAAAGAAAAAGGTGTCTTCTGGGGGAGTTTTTGTGAGAAGGTACTAATCAGTGAAATAACTTTAAATAAACTTGCTTGATTTTTCTTTTATTTTTAAAAAAAGGACATTGCAAACGTCCTTGTTCAATGAGAGTGTAGCTCATTCCTAGCTCCCATCAAAGTGTCTAGCAATCATCTGCCTGCAAAGCATACACACTTCCGAGAGTTGGGCTTATGGGCAGTCCCTCCCACATCCTGCCTGCACGTACACCGCGCTCCTAACAGGCCTAGCCCCGATGCGTGCCTGAAGTGTTGTGAGAGTTAAGTGGAATGTCCCGGCCCACAAGACTAGTGCATCCAAGCTCAACCCAGCGATTTCCTAGTATTTCCTGTGTGAGCCAGGTGCGACATCCTAAGTGCCATACGAGAGAAGCTAGCTGAACACCTTGTCCGAAAGCAACTTACTTCGGAGAGTTGAGCTCACCCTCAGTCACTCACAGTTGCACACTGCCTGCAGAAAGAGTTTCCAACATCTGCAAACCAGCCATTTGTCAGAGGCTTGTGAGACGCAAGTGGAATAAGCAGACCTGGAGGGTGTCTACAGCTGCAGTATTGTGGTATTCTGGGTACCTCCTGGCTTAGAACACTGTTACGTTCTCAGTGCCCGAGGAACGCAGCTCGTTGAAAGCTGGCTTGTAGGAGTGCTTCCTTGTGAGAGCTGAGTTCAGCGCAGGAACCTCCCGCATTCTGACTGCCCGTAGACGTAGGTCCCATCATCCTTATGTTAGGTGCCGGAAGAGGTTGTGTGAAGAGCATGTGGAAGTGACAGGATTGTCCTCAAGTGTATCTGATCTCAATGCAGACATTGCTAACGTGCTTGTTCAATGAGTGTGTAGCTCGGTCCTACCTCCCATCAAAGTGTCTAGCAGACATCTGCCTGCAACGCATACACACTTCCGAGAGTTGGGCTTATGGACTGTCCCTCCCACATCCTGCCTGCACGTACACCGCGCTCCTAACAGGCCTAGCTCCGATGCGTGCCTGAAGTTTTGTGAGACGTAAATGGAAAGTCCCGGCCCACAAGACTAGTGCATCCAAGCTCAACCCAGCGATTTCCTAGTATTTCCTGTGTGAGCCAGGTGCGACATCCTAAGTGCCATACGAGAGAAGCTAGCTGAACGCCTTGTCCGAAAGCAACTTACTTCGGAGAGTTGAGCTCACCCTCAGTCCCTCACAGTTGCACACTGCCTGCAGAAAGAGTTTCCAACATCTGCACCACAGCCGTTTGTCAGAGGCTTGTGAGACGCAAGTGGAATAAGCAGACCTGGAGGGTGTCTCCAGCTGCAGTGGAGTGGTATTCTGGGTACCTCCTGGCTTAGAACACTGTTACGTTCTCAGTGCCCGAGGAACGCAGCTAGTTGAAAGCTGGCTTGTAGGCGTGCTTCCTTGTGCGAGCTGAGTTCAGGGCAGGACCCTCCCGCATTCTGACTGCCCGTAGACGTAGGTCCCAGCATCCTTATGTTAGGTGCCGGAAGAGGTTGTGTGAAGAGCATGTGGAAGTGACAGGATTCTCCTCAGGTGTATCTGATCTCAATGCAGACATTGCAAACGTCCTTGTTCAATGAGAGTGTAGCTCGGTCCTAGCTCCCATCAAAGTGTCTAGCAGACATCTGCCTGCAAAGCATACACACTTCCGAGAGTTGGGCTTATGGACTGTCCCTCCCACATCCTGCCTGCACGTACACCGCGCTCCTAACAGGCCTAGCCCCGATGCGTGCCTGAAGTGTTGTGAGAGGTAAGTGGAAAGTCCCGGCCCACAAGACTAGTGCATCCAAGCTCAACCCAGCGATTTCCTAGTATTTCCTGTGTGAGCCAGGTGCGACATCCTAAGTGCCATACGAGAGAAGCTAGCTGAACGCCTTGTCCGAAAGCAACTTACTTCGGAGAGTTGAGCTCACCCTCAGTCCCTCACAGTTGCACACTGCCTGCAGAAAGAGTTTCCAACATCTGCACCACAGCCGTTTGTCAGAGGCTTGTGAGACGCAAGTGGAATAAGCAGACCTGGAGGGTGTCTCCAGCTGCAGTGGAGTGGTATTCTGGGTACCTCCTGGCTTAGAACACTGTTACGTTCTCAGTGCCCGAGGAACGCAGCTAGTTGAAAGCTGGCTTGTAGGCGTGCTTCCTTGTGCGAGCTGAGTTCAGGGCAGGACCCTCCCGCATTCTGACTGCCCGTAGACGTAGGTCCCAGCATCCTTATGTTAGGTGCCGGAAGAGGTTGTGTGAAGAGCATGTGGAAGTGACAGGATTCTCCTCAGGTGTATCTGATCTCAATGCAGACATTGCAAACGTCCTTGTTCAATGAGAGTGTAGCTCGGTCCTAGCTCCCATCAAAGTGTCTAGCAGACATCTGCCTGCAAAGCATACACACTTCCGAGAGTTGGGCTTATGGACTGTCCCTCCCACATCCTGCCTGCACGTACACCGCGCTCCTAACAGGCCTAGCCCCGATGCGTGCCTGAAGTGTTGTGAGAGGTAAGTGGAAAGTCCCGGCCCACAAGACTAGTGCATCCAAGCTCAACCCAGCGATTTCCTAGTATTTCCTGTGTGAGCCAGGTGCGACATCCTAAGTGCCATACGAGAGAAGCTAGCTGAACGCCTTGTCCGAAAGCAACTTACTTCGGAGAGTTGAGCTCACCCTCAGTCCCTCACAGTTGCACACTGCCTGCAGAAAGAGTTTCCAACATCTGCACCACAGCCGTTTGTCAGAGGCTTGTGAGACGCAAGTGGAATAAGCAGACCTGGAGGGTGTCTCCAGCTGCAGTGGAGTGGTATTCTGGGTACCTCCTGGCTTAGAACACTGTTACGTTCTCAGTGCCCGAGGAACGCAGCTAGTTGAAAGCTGGCTTGTAGGCGTGCTTCCTTGTGCGAGCTGAGTTCAGGGCAGGACCCTCCCGCATTCTGACTGCCCGTAGACGTAGGTCCCAGCATCCTTATGTTAGGTGCCGGAAGAGGTTGTGTGAAGAGCATGTGGAAGTGACAGGATTCTCCTCAGGTGTATCTGATCTCAATGCAGACATTGCAAACGTCCTTGTTCAATGAGAGTGTAGCTCGGTCCTAGCTCCCATCAAAGTGTCTAGCAGACATCTGCCTGCAAAGCATACACACTTCCGAGAGTTGGGCTTATGGACTGTCCCTCCCACATCCTGCCTGCACGTACACCGCGCTCCTAACAGGCCTAGCCCCGATGCGTGCCTGAAGTGTTGTGAGAGGTAAGTGGAAAGTCCCGGCCCACAAGACTAGTGCATCCAAGCTCAACCCAGCGATTTCCTAGTATTTCCTGTGTGAGCCAGGTGCGACATCCTAAGTGCCATACGAGAGAAGCTAGCTGAACGCCTTGTCCGAAAGCAACTTACTTCGGAGAGTTGAGCTCACCCTCAGTCCCTCACAGTTGCACACTGCCTGCAGAAAGAGTTTCCAACATCTGCACCACAGCCGTTTGTCAGAGGCTTGTGAGACGCAAGTGGAATAAGCAGACCTGGAGGGTGTCTCCAGCTGCAGTGGAGTGGTATTCTGGGTACCTCCTGGCTTAGAACACTGTTACGTTCTCAGTGCCCGAGGAACGCAGCTAGTTGAAAGCTGGCTTGTAGGCGTGCTTCCTTGTGCGAGCTGAGTTCAGGGCAGGACCCTCCCGCATTCTGACTGCCCGTAGACGTAGGTCCCAGCATCCTTATGTTAGGTGCCGGAAGAGGTTGTGTGAAGAGCATGTGGAAGTGACAGGATTCTCCTCAGGTGTATCTGATCTCAATGCAGACATTGCAAACGTCCTTGTTCAATGAGAGTGTAGCTCGGTCCTAGCTCCCATCAAAGTGTCTAGCAGACATCTGCCTGCAAAGCATACACACTTCCGAGAGTTGGGCTTATGGACTGTCCCTCCCACATCCTGCCTGCACGTACACCGCGCTCCTAACAGGCCTAGCCCCGATGCGTGCCTGAAGTGTTGTGAGAGGTAAGTGGAAAGTCCCGGCCCACAAGACTAGTGCATCCAAGCTCAACCCAGCGATTTCCTAGTATTTCCTGTGTGAGCCAGGTGCTACATCCTAAGTGCCATACGAGAGAAGCTAGCTGAACGCCTTGTCCGAAAGCAACTTACTTCGGAGAGTTGAGCTCACCCTCAGTCCCTCACAGTTGCACACTGCCTGCAGAAAGAGTTTCCAACATCTGCACCACAGCCGTTTGTCAGAGGCTTGTGAGACGCAAGTGGAATAAGCAGACCTGGAGGGTGTCTCCAGCTGCAGTGGAGTGGTATTCTGGGTACCTCCTGGCTTAGAACACTGTTACGTTCTCAGTGCCCGAGGAACGCAGCTAGTTGAAAGCTGGCTTGTAGGCGTGCTTCCTTGTGCGAGCTGAGTTCAGGGCAGGACCCTCCCGCATTCTGACTGCCCGTAGACGTAGGTCCCAGCATCCTTATGTTAGGTGCCGGAAGAGGTTGTGTGAAGAGCATGTGGAAGTGACAGGATTCTCCTCAGGTGTATCTGATCTCAATGCAGACATTGCAAACGTCCTTGTTCAATGAGAGTGTAGCTCGGTCCTAGCTCCCATCAAAGTGTCTAGCAGACATCTGCCTGCAAAGCATACACACTTCCGAGAGTTGGGCTTATGGACTGTCCCTCCCACATCCTGCCTGCACGTACACCGCGCTCCTAACAGGCCTAGCCCCGATGCGTGCCTGAAGTGTTGTGAGAGGTAAGTGGAAAGTCCCGGCCCACAAGACTAGTGCATCCAAGCTCAACCCAGCGATTTCCTAGTATTTCCTGTGTGAGCCAGGTGCGACATCCTAAGTGCCATACGAGAGAAGCTAGCTGAACGCCTTGTCCGAAAGCAACTTACTTCGGAGAGTTGAGCTCACCCTCAGTCCCTCACAGTTGCACACTGCCTGCAGAAAGAGTTTCCAACATCTGCACCACAGCCGTTTGTCAGAGGCTTGTGAGACGCAAGTGGAATAAGCAGACCTGGAGGGTGTCTCCAGCTGCAGTGGAGTGGTATTCTGGGTACCTCCTGGCTTAGAACACTGTTACGTTCTCAGTGCCCGAGGAACGCAGCTAGTTGAAAGCTGGCTTGTAGGCGTGCTTCCTTGTGCGAGCTGAGTTCAGGGCAGGACCCTCCCGCATTCTGACTGCCCGTAGACGTAGGTCCCAGCATCCTTATGTTAGGTGCCGGAAGAGGTTGTGTGAAGAGCATGTGGAAGTGACAGGATTCTCCTCAGGTGTATCTGATCTCAATGCAGACATTGCAAACGTCCTTGTTCAATGAGAGTGTAGCTCGGTCCTAGCTCCCATCAAAGTGTCTAGCAGACATCTGCCTGCAAAGCATACACACTTCCGAGAGTTGGGCTTATGGACTGTCCCTCCCACATCCTGCCTGCACGTACACCGCGCTCCTAACAGGCCTAGCCCCGATGCGTGCCTGAAGTGTTGTGAGAGGTAAGTGGAAAGTCCCGGCCCACAAGACTAGTGCATCCAAGCTCAACCCAGCGATTTCCTAGTATTTCCTGTGTGAGCCAGGTTGCTAATCCTAAGTGCCATACGAGAGAAGCTAGCTGAACGCCTTGTCCGAAAGCAACTTACTTCTGAGAGTTGAGCTCACCCTCAGTCCCTCACAGTTGCACACTGCC
>NW_024570820.1:0-23008 GCF_018345385.1 Vulpes lagopus | reverse complement strand
ACCTAACCCTTGAACAAGACCTATCCTAATCAAAAACCATCACAAAACCCCAAACTGAAACACAATCATGAAACTTCCTGCCCAACCCTCACCCTAAAACTTTACTTAACTCCTACCCAACCTTAACTTAATGTACTCCAAATGCTATTCTAATCAGATTCCTAATCTTTACCCCTAACCCTAACCATCAAATACTAATGCTATCCTCATACCCCAAACTGTACCCTAACCCGTACCCCAAAAACTATAACTCCCTATACCAATCCCTAACCCTATCTCTTACCCTTTTCCTAAACCTAACCCTGGACCCTACTGACCCTGACCTAAACCCAAACAATAAACCCCTAACTAAACACTAACCCTAACCTACCCCAAACCCCTATCCTAATCCGAACCCTTGCCCAAACCCTAAAACCTATCCCTAACTTTAACCCTAACCCCTAACCCTAACCCCAAACCCTAACTCACCACCCAAACCCCTAACCCTAACGCAAACCTAAGCCCAACCCTAGACACAAACCATAACCGCTAACCCCAACTCCTAAACCTCCTGCCCTAACTACCTAAGGCCTAAACCCTAACCAAACTCTAAACCCTGTCCCTACCCAAAACCCTATGGCCTAATCCTAACCCCCATCCTACAGTCCTAACGCACTGACCCCTTACAAATATCCCACACCTAACCACAAACCGTAACCAAAGCATAAACACTAACCCCTAACTCAAATGAAACTCTAACCCCAACTGTCTCCCCTCCCCCTGACCTCTACCCATTCATTCTACCATTCACTTACCCTGTGGTTCTGAGGAGTCCCTTTCTGATGTGGACGTGGCCCCCCAACGGCGCCTCCAGAGTCCTCTAGGGGGTCCTGAGGAAGCCGGGCTCCTGTGAGTGCAGACGCGGCCTCACGTGTTCCTGAGTCATAGTCAGCGGGGTCCTGAGGACGCTGGGTCTCCTGTCACTGTGGACTAGGTCTCACATCCTCTGGAAGCCTCACAGCAGGTACTCAGGAGGCCGGAGGCTCCTGTCAGCCTGGACATGGCCCCATGTCCCCCCGGAAACTCACCGTGGGTCCTGAGGAGGCTGTAGACTCCTATCAGCATAGACGCAGCCCCATATGTCCCAAGCCAAAGTGCAGGTCCTGAGGAGGACGGGGGTCCTGTCAGTGTTGACGTGGCCCCACATTTTCCTCAAGCCTCACCATAAGACCTGAGGAGGCTGGGGGCTCCTGTCAGCATGGACGTGGCCCAAATCTTCCCAAACCTTCACGGTGGGTCCTGAGGAGGTCGGAGACTCCTGTCAGTGTGGATGCGGCACCCACATCTTTCTTAGGCCTCACCTCAGGCCCTGACAAGGCTGGGGGTCTTCTGTCCGCATGGACGCATTCCCATTTTCCCGAAGTCTACACCGGGGGTCCTGAGGAAGTCATCGTCTGGTTGTGTGGATGTAGCCCCACGTCCTCCCAAAACGTCACCCTGTGTTCTGAGGAAGCCGGGGGTCCTGTCACCGTGGATGTGGCCCCAGGTTCCAGAAGCCTCAACTTTTATCTGAGGGGCCTGGGAGCTCCTGCCAGAGTGGACGCGGCACCACATCTTCCTGAAGCCTCCCCGCGGTTCCTGAGGTGGCCCAGGGGCTCCTGTCTGCGTGGATGTTGGCCCACATCTTCCTGAAGCCTCACCGCGGGTCCTGAGGAGACCGGGGCTCCTGACAGCGTGAACGTGGCCCAATGTCCTCCTGAAGCCTCACTGCGGGTCCTGAGGAGGCTGCGGCTCATCAGCGTGGACGCGACCCCACCTCCTCCTCAGGCCTCCCCAGCACAGGCTGGCTCCTGTTAGTGCAAGCGGACGAGGCTTACTGCGCATGCGCGATCCTTGGGCGGCGTCTGGGGTCGGGCGCCCCCTGCGGGACGCTTAGGCACTGCAAGAGGCCGTGCAGGAGGCGGTGTCCCTGCGCCCGGGGCCACACCTGCCTCCTTCCAGGCTCCAGCTGAGGCCTGTGAGCTTCGGAAACGTCTCACTGAAACGGAGCCCAACACCTGGCTTTCTCAGAAATACTTAAGGACGATGAATTGGAGCCCACAGGACGCAAAATGAAATGTGGACCAGACTTTTACCACGTCCTACAAAACCCACTCAACCCTCTTCCACTGTGGGCGGGACCGCGGGCTGGTGCAGCCACCCTGGAAACAGTGTGGAGGCTCCTCTGGAAGTTACAAATAGAGCCGCCCTGCGACCAGCAGGTGCTCGGCCTGGAGCTCACTCCGAAGATACAGATGCAGTGAGACTCCGGGACAACTGCACCCCAATATCCACAGCAGGCGGGTCCACAGTAGCCACACCTTGAGAGGAGCCTCGGTGCCTTCAGACAGATGATGGATAAAGAGGATGGGAGATAGATGATGGTAATAGATGATAGATAGATGATAGGAATGTTACTCAGCTATCAAAGAGAAGGAAATCTTGCCATTTGCAATGATGTGGATAGAACTAGAGGGATCATGTTAAGTGAAATCAGTCAGTCAGGAAAGAAAATGACCATATGGTGTCATTCATAGGTGAAATTAAAGAAGCAAAGCAGATGGACATCTGTGAAGGGAAGGAAAAACAAATAAGATGAAAACAGAGATGGAGGAAAAAGAGACTCACAGGAAACAAACTGAGGGTCGCTGGAGGGGAGGGAAGTGGAGGGACAGGGTAACTGGTAGACGGGCATGAAGGAGGGCACGTGATGTCATGAGCACTGGTGTTATCTCCAACTGGTGAATCCCTGAAGTCTATCTCTGAAAGTATAATACACTATACTGTTAATTAATTGGGTTTAAATTAAATTAAGTTTAAAAAATCAGTTGACTGTATCAGAGTGCATTTTCTTCCAGGCTCTCTATTCTGCTCCTTCAGCAATGCCAGAACCACACCCCTGTGGGTTTGGTTTGTTTAAGTAGGCTCCATGCCTCGTCCACAGCCCAGCACAGGCCTAGTACTTATGACCCCAAGATCAAGACCAGGGGTGAGGTCAAGAGTCAGATGCTTAACCAACGGAGCCAGCCAGGGGCCCGAGAACCACACTGCTTTATCCTGTGTCTCTGTGACATCGTTTGAAATAAGAAAGTGCTGCGTCCAGCTCTGTCCTGCTTCTCCAACACTGATTTGCTGTCCAGGGTCATTTGTGGGGGCGGACAAATGTTAGGAGTGCTTTTTCTATTTCTAAAATCGGCCACCATGATTTTGATAGGAATGACATTGGAACTGCGGGTGGCTTCTGGAACTGTGGACATTTTAACAAGATGAAGGCTCCGACCCCACGAGCCCAGGATGTCCTCCCAAAGTCTTGTAATTTTCAGTGTACAAGTCTTGCAGTCCCTTGGTTCAGTCTAATTATTTTGTTTTTTGGATGCTCCTGATAAGGGAGTCATGTCCTGAATTTCCTTCCTGAGTGCTCATTGTCGGGACACAGCAAGGCTACTGATCTCTGTTCATTTTGTGTCCCACAACTTTAAGGAATTCACTCATTAGTTCTAACAGTTTTTGGTGGAGTCTGTCGGGTTTCCTGTTTCTAATACCACGTCTTCAGCAAATAGGGACAGTGTGATGTCCCCCTTCCAGGTGTGGAACCTTTTCTGTTTCCTGTCTGTTGACTACGATAGGACTTCCAGTGCTGAGAGGGGACTTCCTTGGCTTGTTCCTGCTCTTAGGGGAGACGATTTCAAGTTTTCACCCTTGAGGATGATGTCAGCTACGGGCCTTCCTACACGGCCTTTATTCTGTTGATATACGTTTCCTCAAAACCCACTATGCCGAAAAAAAATAAAAAAATAAAAAACCCACTATCCTTTTTTTTAAAATAATAAATTTATTTTTTATTGGTGTTGTTCACTTTGCCAACATACAGAATAACACCCAGTGCTCATCCCATCAAGTGCCCCTCTCAGTGCCCGTCACCCATTCACCCCCCACCCCCCGCCGTCCTCCCCTTCCACCACCCCTAGTTCATTTCCCAGAGTTAGGAGTCTTTATGTTCTGTTTCCCTTTCTGATATTTCCCACACATTTCTTCTCCCTTCCCTTATATTCCCTTTTACTACCCACTATGCTTTTTATGTTCTATTTTGTCAAATGCTTTTTCTGCAACTCTTGAGAGGATCGTATGCCTTTGTCCTTTCTCTTGTTTCTGTTTTTAAGATTTTATTTATTTACCCATGAGAGTCATTTTGTTCCAGGTGAGGCCAGAAGGAGACCACAGGAACCAGGTCCAGGAAAGCCCCATATGGGAACCAGAGCCACCAGATCCAGGTGAGACCCAGGTGGGGACCACAGTCACAAGGTCCAGGTGAGGCCCAGGTGGCAACAAGATTCACCAAGTCCAGGTGAGACCCAGGTGGGGACCACAGTCACAAGGTCCAGGTGAGGAACAGGTAAGGACCAGATTCACCAGGTCCAAGTGAAGCCCGGGGGGGGACCAGAGTCAAAAGGTAAGGGTGAGGTCCAGAGGGGGACCAGAGTAACCAGTTTAGTTTGAGGCCCAGAGTGGGACCAGAGGTCCCCGGTCAAAGTGAGGCCCAGGTGTGGAATAGAGTATCCAGGTCCCAATGATGCCTACGTGAGGACCAGAGTCACTAGGGCCATGCAAGGCCCAATGGGGATCAGAATCACCAGGTCCTGGTGAGGCATAGAAGGAGACCACAGTCACCAGTATCAGGTGAGCCCCATGTGGGAATCAGAGCCACTATATCCAGCTGAGTCCCAGGTCCATGTGAGGCCCACGTGAGGACCAGAATCATCAGGTCGAATTGAGGCATAGCTGGGGACAAGAGTCACCAGGTCTAGGTGACGCCTAGGTGGGGACGAGATTCACCAGGTCTGAGTTAGGTCAAAGTGGGGACGAGAGTCACCAGGTCCAGGTGAGGCCAAACTGAGGACCAGAGTCACCAGATCCAGGTGAGGTCCATGTTGGAAAGAGAGTCACCAGGTCCAGGAGAGGTCCAGGTGGGGACCAGAGTCACCAGGTCCAGATGAGGCCCAGGTGAGGACCAGACTCACCAGGCACACGTGAGGCCCAGGTGGGGACCAGAATCACCAGGTATAGGGGAGGCCCTTGAAAGAACCAGAGTCAACAGTTCGAGGTGAGGCGCAGGTGGCAACCAGAGTCAGAAGGTCCAAATCAGGCCAAAGTGGGGTTCACAGTCACCAGGTCAGGGTGAGACCCAGAGGGGGACCAGAGTCACCTGGTCCAGGTGAGGCTCAGTTGTGGAACACAGTAACCGGGTCCCAATTATGCCCAGTTGAGGACCAGAGTTAACAGGGCCAGGTGAGGCCCAGATGGGGATCAGAGTCACCAGGTCCAAGTGAGGCCCAGGTGGGGACCACAGTCACCAGATCCAGGGTAGTCTCAGGTGCAGACCAGAATCACCAGGTCCAGGTGGGGCCCAGGTAAGGACCAGAGTTACCAGGTCGAGGTGAGTCCCAGGTGGGGAACACAATAACCATGTTCCAATGATGCCCACCTCAGAACCAGAGTCACCAGGTCCACTTGAGGACCAAGTGGGGACCAGATTCACCAGGTCCAGGGGAGGCCCAGGTGGACACCAGAGTTACCAGTTAAAGGTGAGTCTAGAAGGACAGCACGGTCACCAGGTCTAGGTGTGGTCCATGTGAGAACCAGATCACCAGGTACAGGTGAGGCCCAGGTGGGAACCAGAATCAGCAGGTCCAGGTAAGGCCAAGGTGGGGACCACAGTCACCAGGTCCAGGTGAGGTGCACGTGAGGACCAGAGTCACCAGGTCCAGGTGATACCCAGGAGGGGACCAGATTCACCAGGTCCAGGTAAGGCCCAGGTGGAACTCAGTCACCTGGTCTGGGTGAGACACAGGTGGGGACAAAAGTCATAAGACCAGTTGAGGCCCAGGTGGGAACATAGTTAACAGGTCCAGGTGAGGCCAAACAAAGTACCAGAGGCACAAGACCAGCTGAGGCCCAGTTGGGGACTGGAGTGACCAAGTATAGGTTAGGTTAGAAGGACACCACAGTCATAAAATCACAGCTAGTTGAAAACTGGCTTCTAGGGATGCTTCCTTGTGAGAGCTGAGCTCAGGGCAGGACCCGCCCACATCCTGACTACCTGTAGACATACCTCCTATCATCCTTAAGTGAGGTGCTGGAAGAGGTTGTGTGAAAAGGATGTGGAAGTGTCTGGCCTGTACTCACGTGAATCTGAATTCAATACAGGGATTTCCAACAGCCTTGTTCAATGAGAGTCGTGCTAGGTTCTATCTCCCCTGTAGGAGTGGCAAGCAAACATGTACCTGCAAGGCATTCACATTTCTGAGAGTTGAGCTTATGGCCTGTCCCTCCCACATCCTGACTGCCTGTACGGTTCGCTTCCACAGTATTTCGTTCTACGCAGAACAGGAGCAGAGAGAGAACCAAGTGACTTGCTTGTCACTTTCGCACCTCCCGGACAGCTTCATCCACAGCCTGCATACACCTTACACTGCTGCTACATTTTCACGGCCGTAAGAACGCAGCTAGTGGAAAGCTGCAATCGAGGCATGCTTCCTTTGAGATATGAGTTCAAGGCAGGACCCCACCGCATCATGCCTGCCTGTGGACGTAGCTGCCAACATCCTCATGTTAGGAGCAGGGAGAGGTTGTGAGAAATGCATGTGGAAGCACAGGGCTGTACTCACGTGTATGTGAGTTGAATACAGCGATTGCCAACGTCCTTGTTCAATTAGAGTGTAGCGAGTTTCAATCTCCCCTGTAGGAGTGGGAAGAAAACAACTGCCTCCCAGGCATACACACTTCTGAGAGTTGAGCTTATAGCCTGTCCCTCCCACATCCTGAGTGCCTGAACAGTTCGATTCCACAGTATTTCGTTCTACGCGGGAAAGGAGCAGAGAGAGAACAAAGTGACTGGCTTGTCGAATTCGCGCCTAGCAGACACCTGCCTCAAGGCATGCAACTCCTTTGGATTGAGCTCATGAATTCTACCTCCCACATGCTGAACGCCTGTACACTTCGAAGCCAAAGGATAGTTTGGATAACGGATGCAAGTTTTGTTCGAGACAAGTGTCTCTTAGCTCAATCCAGTGACTTCTGACGACTTCCTCCCTTCAGATGGTGGTACATACTAACTTCCAACCCTGAGTACCTAGTTGCAAGCTCTCTCTCAGGGGAACTTCCTTCTGTGAGATGAGCTGACTCGCGGTCCTTCCCACTTCCACACTGCCTGCACATGGAGTTACGAACATCCTCACGAGACATGTTTGTCAGAAGCTCATGGGACGCAAGGGGCAAGCTGCAGGCCTCAATGGTGCTCTCACTCGGTGCAGTAGAGCGGTATTCACGCAACATCCTGACTTTCAATGCTGCTACGTTCTCACGGCCATAAGAACGCAGCTAGTGGAAAGCTGCATTCGGGGCATGCTTCCTTTTGAGAGTTGAGCTCAACAAAGGACCCTCCCGCCTCGAGCCTCCCACTGGATGGAGCTGCTAACATCCTCATGTCAGGTGCAGGGAGAGGTTGTGAGAAATGCATGTGGAAACGTCAGGCCTGTACTGACGGGAATGTGAGTTAAATACAGCGATTGCCAACGTCCTTGCTCAATTAGAGTGTAGCTAGGTTCTAACTCCCCTGTAGGAGTGGGTAGCAGACATCTGCCTCCCAGGCATACACACTCCTGAGAGTTGAGCTTATGGCCTGTCCCTCCCAAATCCTGCTTGCAGGTACACCTCGCTCCTAACAGGACTAGGCTCAATGCGTGACTGAAGTGTTGTGAGAGGTAAGTGGAAAGTCCCGGCCCACAAGACTAGTGCATCCAAGCTCAATCCAGCGATTTGCTAGTAATTCCTAGGTTAGCCAGGTGCTAAATCCTAAGTTCCATACGAGAGAAGCTAGCTGGACGCCTAGTCCAAAGGCAGCTTACTTCGAAAGCTGAGCTCACCCTCAGTCCCTCACAGATCCACACTGCCTGCAGAATGAGTTTCGAACATCTGCACCAGAGCCGTGTGTCAGAACTTGTGAGACGCAAGTGGGATAAAGCAAACGTGGATGGTGTCTCCAGCTGCAGTGGAGTGGTATTCTGGGTACCTCCTGACTTAGAACACTGCTATCTTCTCAGTGCTCTAAGAACGCAGCTAGTTGAAAGCTGGCTTCTAAGCATGCTTCCTTCTGCGAGCTGTGGTCATGGCAGGACCCTCCCACATCCTGCCTGCCCCTGGATGTAGGTCCCAACATCCTTATGTTAGGTGCCAGATGAGGTTGTGTGAAAAGCATGTAGAAGTGACAGGACTCTCCTCAAGTGTATCTGAGTTCGATACAGACATTGCAAACGTCCTTGTTCAGTGACAGTGTAGCTCGCTCCCAGCTCCCATCAATAAATGTGTAGCAGACATCTGCTTGCAAAGCATACACACTACCGAGAGTTGAGCTTATGGCCTCTCCCTCCAACATCCTGACTCCTGTACGGTTCGCTCGCACAGCATTTCGTTCTACGCGGGACAGGAGCAGAGAGAGAACCAACTGACTGGCTTGTCAATTTCGCGCCTAGCGGACAGCTGCCTCCAAGGCATGCACACTCCTTTGGGTTGAGCTTATGGCTTCAACCTCCCACATGCTGACCGCCTGTACCCTTGGCAGGGAAACGATTTCGTTGGATGCGGGATGCAAGTTTTGTGAGAGACAAGTGTGTCTTAGCTCAATCGAGTGACATCTGACTAATTCCTCCCTCAGATGGGTGGTACATACTAACTTCCAAACCTGAGTACCTAGTTGCAAGCTCTCTCTCAGGGGAACTTCCTTCTGTAAGATGAGGTGACGCAGTCCTTCCCACTTCCACACTGCCTGCACATGGAGTTACAAACATCTCATTAGACATGTTTGTCAGAAGCTCATGGGACACATGTGGCAAGCTTCAGGCCTCAAAAGTGCTGTAACTAGGTGCAGTAGAGAGGTATTCACGCAACGTCCTGACTTCCAGTGCTGCTACATTCTCACGGCCATAAGAACGCAGCTAGTGGAAAGCTGCATTCGGGGCATGCTTCCTTTTGAGAGTTGAGCTCAACAAAGGACCCTCCCGCCTCGGGTCCCCCTGTGGGTGGAGCTGCTAACATCCTAATGTCAGGTGCAGGGAGAGGTTGTGAGAAATGCCTGTGGAAGCGTCAGGCCTGTCCTCACGGCAATGTGAGTTGAATACAGCGATTGCCAACGTCCTGGTTCAATTAGAGTGTAGCTAGGTTCTAACTCCCCTGTATGAGTGGGGAGCAGACATCTACCTCCCAGGCATACACGCCCCTGAGAGTTGAGCTTTTGGCCTGTCCCTCCCACATCCTGCCTGTTGGTAGTTACACCTCGCTCCTAAGAGGCCTAGGCTCGATGCGTGACTGAAGTGTTGTGAGAGGGCAGTGGAAAGTCCCGGCCCACAAGACTAGTGCCTCCAAGCTCAATCCAGTGATTACCTAGTAATTCCTATGTTAGCCAGGTACTACATCCTAAGTTCCATACGAGAGAAGCTAGCTGGACGCCTCGTCCCAAGGCAACTTACTTTTGAGAGTTGAGCTCACTCTCAGTCCCTCACAGTTGCACACTGCCTGCAGAATGAGTTTCGAACATTTGCACCAGGGCCGTTTGTCAGAGGCTTCTGAGACGCAAGTGGAATAAGCAGACCTGGAGGGTGTCTCCAGCTGCAGTGGAGTGGTATTCTGGGAACCTCCTGGCTTAGAGTACTGCTACGTTCCCAGTGCCTTAAGAACGCAGCTATTTGAAAGCGGGGCTGTAGGCATGCTTCCGTGTGCGAGCTGAGGACAGGGCAGGACCCTCCCGCACCCTGTCTGCCCGGAGACATAGGTCCCAGCATCCTTATGTTAGGTGCCGGAAGAGGTTGTGTGAAAAGCATATGGAAGTGACAGGACTCTGTTCAAGTGAATCTGAGTCTAATTACAGACATTGCAAACGTCCTTGTTCAATGAGAGTGTAGCTCGGTCCCAGCTCCCATCAATAAGTGTTTAGCAGCAATCTGCCTGCAAAGCGTACACACTTCCGAGAGGTGAGCTTATGGCCTATTGCTCCCACATCCTGACTGCCTGGACGGTTCGCTTGCACAGCATTTCGTTCTATGCGGGACAGGAGCAGAGAGAGAACCAAGTGACTGGCTTGTCAATTTCGCGCCTAGCACACAGCTGCCTCCACGGCATGCACACTCCTTTGGGTTGAGCTTATGGCTTCAACCTCCCACATGCTGACCGCCTGTACCCTTTGCAGCCAAGGGATTTCGTTGGACACGGGATTCAAGCTTTGGGAGAGGCAAGTGTCTCTTAGCTCAATCCAATAACTTCTGACGACTATCTCCCTCAGATGGGTGGTACATACTAACTTCCAACCCTGAGTACCTAGTTGCAAGCTCTCTCTCAGGGGAACTTCCTTCTGTGAGATGAGCTGACGCGCGGTCCTTCCCAGTTCCACACTGCCTGCACATGGAGTTACGAACATCCTCACCAGACATGTTTGTCAGAAGCTCATGGGACGCAAGGGACAAGCTGCAGGCCTCAATGGTGCTGTCACTCGGTACAGTAGAGCGGTATTCACGCAACGTCCTGACTTCCAGTGCTGCTACGTTCTCACGGCCATAAGAACGCAGCTAGTGGAGAACTGCATTCGGGGTATGATTCCTTTTGAGAGTTGAGCTCCACAAAGGACCCTCCCGCGTCGGGTCCCCCTGTGAGTGGAGCTGCTAACATCCTCATGTCAGGTGCAGGGAGAGGTTGTGAGAAATGCGTGTGGAAGAATCAGGCCTGTCCTCACGGCAATGTGAGTTGAATACAGTGATTGCCAACGTCCTTGTTCAATTAGAGTGTAGCTAGGTTCTAACTCCCCTGTATGAGTGGGGAGCAGACATCTGCCTCCCAGGCATACACGCCCCTGAGAGTTAAGCTTATGGCCTGTCCCTCCCACTTCCTGCCTGTATGTACACCTCGCTCCTAAGAGGCCTAGGCTCGATCCGTGACTGAAGTGCTGTGAGAGGTAAGTGGAAAGTCCCGGCCCACAAGACTAGTGCCTCCAAGCTCTATCCAGCGATTACCTAGTAATTCCTATATTAGCCAGGTGCTACATCCTAAGTTCCATACGAGAGAAGCTAGCTGGACGCCTAGTCCCAAGGCAACTTACTTCTGAAAGTTGAGCTCACCCTAAGTCCCTCACAGTTGCACACTGCCTGCAGAAAGAGTTTCCAACATCTGCACCAGAGCCGTTTGTCAGAGGCTTGTGAGACGCAATTGGAAAAACCAGACCTCGACGGTGTCTCCAGATGCAGTGGAGTGGTATTCTGCATACCTCCTGGCTAGAAGGCTGTTACGTTCTCAGTGCCCTAGGAACGCAGCTAGTTGAAAGCTGGCTTGTAGGCATGCTTCCTTTTGCGAGCTGAGGTCAGGGCAAGACCCTCCCACATCCTGACTGCCCCGTATACGTAGTTCCCAGCATCCTTATGTTAGGTGCCGGAAGAGGTTGTGTGAAAAGCATATGGAAGTGACAGGACTCTACTCAAGTGAATCTGAGTCCAATACAGACATTGCAAACGTCCTTGTTCAATGAGAGTGTAGCTCGATCCTAGCACCCATCAATAAGTGTCTTCCAGACATCTGCCTGCAAAGCATACACTTCCGAGAGTTGAGCATATGGACTGTCCCTCCCACATCCTGCCTGCAGGTACACCGCGCTCCTAACAGGCCTAGCCCCGATGCGTGCCTGAAGTGTTGTGAGAGGTAAGTGGAAAGTCCGGCCCACAGGACTAGTGCATCCAAGCTCAATCTAGCGGTTTCCTAGTATTTCCTGTGTGAGCCAGGTGCTACATCCTAAGTGCCATAGGAGAGAAGCTGGCTGAACGCCTTGTCCAAAAGCAACTTACTTCGGAGTGTTGAGCTCACCCTCAGTCCCTCACAGTTGCACACTGCCTGCAGAAAGAGTTTCTAACATCTGCACCAGAGACGTTTGTCAGAGGCTTGTGAGACGCAAGTGGAATAAGCAGACCTGGAGGGTGTCTCCAGCTGCAGTGGAGTGGTATTCTGGGTACCTCCTGGCTTAGAGTACTGCTACCTTCTCAGTGCCCTAAGCACATAGCTAGTTGAATGCTGGCTTGTAGGCATGCTTCCTTGTGCGAGCTGTGGTTAGATCAGGACGCTCCCGCATCCTGACTGCCCGTAGACGTAGGTCCCAGCATCATTATGTTAGGTGCCGGAAGAGGTTGTGTGAAAAGCATATGGAAGTGACAGGACTCTCCTCAAGTGTACCTGATCTCAATACAGACATTGCAAAAGTCCTTGTTCAATGCGAGTGTAGCTTGGTCCTAGCTCCCATCAATAAGGGTCTAGCAGCCATCTGCCTGCAAAGCGTACGCACATCCAAGAGTCGAGCTTATGGCGTATCGCTCCCACATCCTGAGAGCCTGTACGGTTCGCGTCACTGCATTTCGTTCTACGCGGGACAGGAGCCGAGAGAGAACCAAGTGACTGGCTTGTCAATTTCGCACCTAGCACACAGCTGCCTCCAAGGCATGCACACTCCTTTGGGTTGAGCTTATGGCTTCAACCTCCCACATGCTGACCGCCTGTACCCTTTGCAGCCAAGGCATTTCGTTGGACACGGGATTCAAGCTTTGGGAGAGGCAAGTGTCTCTTAGCTCAATCCAGTGACTTCTGCCGACTTCCTCCCTCAGATGGGTGGTACATACTAACTTCCAACCCTGAGTACCTAGTTGCTAGCTCTCTCTCAGAAGAACTTTCTTCTGTGAGATGAGCTGACTTGCGGTCCTTCCCAGTTCCACACTGCCTGCACATGGAGTTACGAACATCCTCACCAGACATGTTTGTCAGAAGCTCATGGGACGCAAGGGGCAAGCTGCAGGCCTCAATGGTGCTGTCACTCGGTGCAGTAGAGCGGTATAAACGCAACGTCCTGACTTCCAGTGCTGCTGCGTTCTCACGGCCAGTAGAAGGCAGCTAGTGGAAAGCTGCATTCGGGGCATGCGACCTTTGGAGAGTTGAGCTCAAGGAAGGACCCTCCCGCCTCGGGTGCCCTTGTGGGTGGAGCTGCCAACATCCTCATGTCAGGTGCAGAGAGAGGTGTTGAGAAATGCGTGTGGAAGCGTCCGGCCTGTCCTCACGCAATCTGAGTTGAATACAGCGATTGCCAACGTCCTTGTTCAATTAGAGTGTAGCTAGGTTCTAACTCCCCTGTATGAGTGGGGAGCAGACATCTGCCTCCTAGGCATACACGCTCCTGAGAGTTGAGCTTATGGCCTTTCCCTCCCACATCCTGCCTGCAGGTACACCTCGCTCCTAACAGGCCTAGGCTCGATGCGTGACTGAAGTGTTGTGAGAGGTAAATGGAAATTCCGGGCCAACAAGACTAGTGCCTCCTAGCTCAATCTAGCGATTTCCTAGTATTTCCTGTGTGAGCCAGGTGCTACATCCTAAGTGCCATACGAGAGAAGCTAGCTGAACGCCTTGTCCAAAAGGAACTTACTTCGGAGAGTTGAGCTAAACCTCAGTCCCTCACAGTTGCACACTGCCCGCAGAATGAGTTTCCAACATCTGCACCAGAGCCGTTTGTCAGAGGCTTGTGAGACACAAGTGGAATAAGCAGACCTGGATGGTGTCTCCAGCGGCAGTGGAGTGGTATTCTTGGTACCTCCTGGCTTAGAGTACTGCTACATTCTCACTGCCCTAAAAACGCAGCTAGTTGAAAGCTGGCTTCTAGGCATGCTTCCTTGTGCGAGCTGAGGTCAGGCCAGGACCCTCCTGCATCCTGACTCCCTGTAGACATAGTTCCCAGCACCCTTATGTTAGGCGCCGGAAGAGGTTGTGTGAAAAGCATGTGGAAGTGACAGGATTCTCCTCAAGTGTATCTGATCTCAATACAGACATTGCAAACGTCCTTGTTCAATGAGAGTGTAGCTCGGTCCTAGCTCCCACAAAGCGTCTAGCAGACACCTGCCTGCAAAGCATGCACACTTCCGAGAGTTGAGCTTATGGACTGTCCCTCCCACATCCTGCCTGCAGGTACACCGCGCTCCTAACAGGCCTAGCCCCGATGCGCGACTGAAGTGTTGTAAGAGGTAAGTGGAAAGTCCCGGCACACAAGACTAGTGCATCCAAGCTCATTCTAGCGATTTCCTAGTATTTCCTGTGTGAGCCAGGTGCTACATCCTAAGTGCCATACGAGAGAAGCTACCTGAACGCCTTGTCCAAAAGCAAATTACTTCGGAGAGTTGAGCACACCCTCAGTCCCTCACAGTTGCACACTGCCTTCAGAATGAGTTTCGAACATCTGCACCTCAGCAGTTTGTCAGAGGCTTGTGAGACGCAAGTGGAATAAGCGGACTTGCATGGTGTCTCCAGCTGCAGTGGAGTGGTATTCTGGGTACCTCCTGGCTTAGAGTACTGCTGCATTCTCAGTGCCCTAGGAACGCAGCTAGTTGAAAGCTGGCTTCTAGGCATGCTTCCTTGTGCGAGCTGAGGTCAGGGCAGGACCCTCCCCCATCCTAACTGCCCCTACAGATAGGTCTCAGCATCCCTATGTTAGGCGCCGGAACACGTAGTGTGAAAAGCATGTGGAAGTGACAGGATTCTCCTCAAGTGTATCTGATCTCAATACAGACAATTGCAAACGTCCTTGTTCAATGAGAGTGTAGCTCGGTCCTAGCTTCCATCAATTAGTGTCTGGCAGGCATCTGCCTGCAAAGCGTACACACTTCTGAGAGTTGAGCTTATGGCCTTTCGCTCCCACATCCTGATGCCTGTACGGTTCGCTTGCACAGCATTTCGTTCTACGCGGGACAGGAGCCGAGAGAGAACCAAGTGACTGGCTTGTCAATTTCGCGCCTAGCACACAGCTGCCTCCAAGGCATGCACACTCCTTTGGGTTGAGCTTATGGCTTCAACCTCCCACATGCTGACCGCCTGTACCCTTTGCAGCCAAGGCATTTCGTTGGACACGGGATTCAAGCTTTGGGAGAGGCAAGTGTCTCTTAGCTCAATCCAGTGACTTCTGCCGACTTCCTCCCTCAGATGGGTGGTACATACTAACTTCCAACCCTGAGGACCTAGTTGCTAGCTCTCTCTCAGAAGAACTTTCTTCTGTGAGATGAGCTGACTTGCGGTCCTTCCCAGTTCCACACTGCCTGCACATGGAGTTACGAACATCCTCACCAGACATGTTTGTCAGAAGCTCATGGGACGCAAGAGGCAAGCTGCAGGCCTCAATGGTGCTGTCACTCGGTGCAGTAGAGCGGTATAAACGCAACGTCCTGACTTCCAGTGCTGCTGCGTTCTCACGGCCAGTAGAACGCAGCTAGTGGAAAGCTGCATTCGGGGCATGCTACCTTTGGAGAGTTGAGCTCAAAGAAGGAACCTCCCGCCTCGGGTGCCCTTGTGGGTGGAGCTGCCAACATCCTCATGTCAGGTGCAGAGAGAGGTGTTGAGAAATGCGTGTGGAAGCGTCCGGCCTGTCCTCACGCAATCTGAGTTGAATACAGCGATTGCCAACGTCCTTGTTCAATTAGAGTGTAGCTAGGTTCTAACTCCCCTGTATGAGTGGGGAGCAGACATCTGCCTCCTAGGCATACACGCTCCTGAGAGTTGAGCTTATGGCCTTTCCCTCCCACATCCTGCCTGCAGGTACACCTCGCTCCTAACAGGCCTAGGCTCGATGCGTGACTGAAGTGTTGTGAGAGGTAAATGGAAATTCCGGGCCAACAAGACTAGTGCCTCCTAGCTCAATCTAGCGATTTCCTAGTATTTCCTGTGTGAGCCAGGTGCTACATCCTAAGTGTCATACGAGAGAAGCTAGCTGAACGCCTTGTCGAGAAAGCAACTTACTTCGGAGAGTTGAGCTCACCCTCAGTCCCTCACAGTTGCACACTGCCCACAGAATGAGTTTCCAACATCTGCACCAGAGCCGTTTGTCAGAGGCTTGTGAGACGCAAGTGGAATAAGCAGACCTGGAGGGTGTCTCCAGCTGCAGTGGAGTGGTATTCTGGGTACCTCCTGGCTTAGAGTACTGCTACCTTCTCAGTGCCCTAAAAACGCAGCTAGTTGAAAGCTGGCTTCTAGGCATACTTCCTTGTGCGAGCTGAGGTCAGGCCAGGACCCTCCTGCATCCTGACTGCCTGTAGACATAGTTCCCAGCATCCTTATGTTAGGCGCCGGAAGAGGTTGTGTGAAAAGCATGTGGAAGTGACAGGATTCTCCTCAAGTGTATCTGATCTCAATACAGACATTGCAAACGTCCTTGTTCAATGAGAGTGTAGCTCGGTCCTAGCTCCCACAAAGCGTCTAGCAGACATCTGCCTGCAAAGCATACACACTTCCGAGAGTTGAGCTTATGGACTGTCCCTCCCACATCCTGCCTGCAGGTACACCGCGCTCCTAACAGGCCTAGCCCCGATGCGTGACTGAAGTGTTGTAAGAGGTAAGTGGAAAGTCCCGGCACACAAGACTAGTGCATCCAAGCTCAATCTAGCGATTTCCTAGTATTTCCTGTGTGAGCCAGGTGCTACATCCTAAGTGCCATACGAGAGAAGCTACCTGAACGCCTTGTCCAAAAGCAAATTACTTCGGAGAGTTGAGCACACCCTCAGTCCCTCACAGTTGCACACTGCCTGCAGAATGAGTTTCGAACATCTGCACCTCAGCAGTTTGTCAGAGGCTTGTGAGACGCAAGTGGAATAAGCGGACTTGGATGGTGTCTCCAGCTGCAGTGGAGTGGTATTCTGGGTACCTCCTGGCTTAGAGTACTGCTGCATTCTCAGTGCCCTAGGAACGCAGCTAGTTGAAAGCTGGCTTCTAGGCATGCTTCCTTGTGCGAGCTGAGGTCAGGGCAGGACCCTCCCCCATCCTAACTGCCCCTACAGATAGGTCTCAGCATCCCTATGTTAGGCGCCGGAACACGTAGTGTGAAAAGCATGTGGAAGTGACAGGATTCTCCTCAAGTGTATCTGATCTCAATACAGACAATTGCAAACGTCCTTGTTCAATGAGAGTGTAGCTCGGTCCTAGCTTCCATCAATTAGTGTCTGGCAGGCATCTGCCTGCAAAGCGTACACACTTCTGAGAGTTGAGCTTATGGCCTTTCGCTCCCACATCCTGATGCCTGTACGGTTCGCTTGCACAGCATTTCGTTCTACGCGGGACAGGAGCCGAGAGAGAACCAAGTGACTGGCTTGTCAATTTCGCGCCTAGCACACAGCTGCCTCCAAGGCATGCACACTCCTTTGGGTTGAGCTTATGGCTTCAACCTCCCACATGCTGACCGCCTGTACCCTTTGCAGCCAAGGCATTTCGTTGGACACGGGATTCAAGCTTTGGGAGAGGCAAGTGTCTCTTAGCTCAATCCAGTGACTTCTGCCGACTTCCTCCCTCAGATGGGTGGTACATACTAACTTCCAACCCTGAGGACCTAGTTGCTAGCTCTCTCTCAGAAGAACTTTCTTCTGTGAGATGAGCTGACTTGCGGTCCTTCCCAGTTCCACACTGCCTGCACATGGAGTTACGAACATCCTCACCAGACATGTTTGTCAAAGCTCATGGGACGCAAGGGGCAAGCTGCAGGCCTCAATGGTGCTGTCACTCGGTGCAGTAGAGCGGTATAAACGCAACGTGCTTACTTCCAGGGCTGCTGCGTTCTCACGGCCAGTAGAACGCAGCTAGTGGAAAGCTTCATTCGGGGCATGATACCTTTCGAGAGTTGAGCTCAAAGAAGGACCCTCCCGCCTCGGGTGCCCTTGTGGGTGGAGCTGCCAACATCCTCATGTCAGGTGCAGAGAGAGGTGTTGAGAAATGCGTGTGGAAGCGTCAGGCCTGTCCTCACGCAATCTGAGTTGAATACAGCGATTGCCAACGTCCTTGTTCAATTAGAGTGTAGCTAGGTTCTAACTCCCCTGTATGAGTGGGGAGCAGACATCTGCCTCCTAGGCATACACGCTCCTGAGAGTTGAGCTTATGGCCTGTCCCTCCCACATCCTGCCTGCAGGTACACCTCGCTCCTAACAGGCCTAGGTTCGATGCGTGACTGAAGTGTTGTGAGAGGTAAATGGAAATTCCGGGCCAACAAGACTAGTGCCTCCTAGCTCAATCTAGCGATTTCCTAGTATTTCCTGTGTGAGGCGGGTGCTACATCCTAAGTGCCATACGAGAGAAGCTAGCTGAACGCCTTGTCCAAAAGCAACTTACTTCGGAGAGTTGAGCTCACCCTCAGTCCCTCACAGTTGCACACTGCCTGCAGAATGAGTTTCCAACATCTGCACCAGAGCCGTTTGTCAGAGGCTTGTGAGACGCAAGTGGAATAAGCAGACCTGGATGGTGTCTCCAGCTGCAGTGGAGTGGTATTCTGGGTACCTCCTGGCTTAGAGTACTGCTACGTTCTCAGTGCCCTAAAAACGCAGCTAGTTGAAAGCTGGCTTCTAGGCATGCTTCCTTGTGCGAGCTGAGGTCAGGGCAGGACCCTCCTGCATCCTGACTGCCTGTAGACATAGTTCCCAGCATCCTTATGTTAGGCGCCGGAAGAGGTTGTGTGAAAAGCATGTGGAAGTGACAGGATTCTCCTCAAGTGTATCTGATCTCAATACAGACATTGCAAACGTCCTTGTTCAATGAGAGTGTAGCTCGGTCCTAGCTCCCACAAAGCGTCTAGCAGACATCTGCCTGCAAAGCATACACACTTCCGAGAGTTGAGCTTATGGACTGTCCCTCCCACATCCTGCCTGCAGGTACACCGCGCTCCTAACAGGCCTAGCCCCGATGCGTGACTGAAGTGTTGTGAGAGGTAAGTGGAAAGTCCCGGCACACAAGACTAGTGCATCCAAGCTCAATCTAGCGATTTCCTAGTATTTCCTGTGTGAGCCAGGGTGCTACATCCTAAGTGCCATACGAGAGAAGCTAGCTGAACGCCTTGTCCAAAAGCAAATTACTTCGGAGAGTTGAGCTCACCCTCAGTCCCTCACAGTTGCACACTGCCTGCAGAATGAGTTTCGAACATCTGCACCTCAGCAGTTTGTCAGAGGCTTGTGAGACGCAAGTGGAATAAGCGGACTTGGATGGTGTCTCCAGCTGCAGTGGAGTGGTATTCTGGGTACCTCCTGGCTTAGAGTACTGCTGCATTCTCAGTGCCCTAGGAACGCAGCTAGTTGAAAGCTGGCTTCTAGGCATGCTTCCTTGTGCGAGCTGAGGTCAGGGCAGGACCCTCCCCCATCCTAACTGCCCCTACAGATAGGTCTCAGCATCCCTATGTTAGGCGCCGGAACACGTAGTGTGAAAAGCATGTGGAAGTGACAGGATTCTCCTCAAGTGTATCTGATCTCAATACAGACAATTGCAAACGTCCTTGTTCAATGAGAGTGTAGCTCGGTCCTAGCTTCCATCAATTAGTGTCTGGCAGGCATCTGCCTGCAAAGCGTACACACTTCTGAGAGTTGAGCTTATGGCCTTTCGCTCCCACATCCTGATGCCTGTACGGTTCGCTTGCACAGCATTTCGTTCTACGCGGGACAGGAGCCGAGAGAGAACCAAGTGACTGGCTTGTCAATTTCGCGCCTAGCACACAGCTGCCTCCAAGGCATGCACACTCCTTTGGGTTGAGCTTATGGCTTCAACCTCCCACATGCTGACCGCCTGTACCCTTTGCAGCCAAGGCATTTCGTTGGACACGGGATTCAAGCTTTGGGAGAGGCAAGTGTCTCTTAGCTCAATCCAGTGACTTCTGCCGACTTCCTCCCTCAGATGGGTGGTACATACTAACTTCCAACCCTGAGGACCTAGTTGCTAGCTCTCTCTCAGAAGAACTTTCTTCTGTGAGATGAGCTGACTTGCGGTCCTTCCCAGTTCCACACTGCCTGCACATGGAGTTACGAACATCCTCACCAGACATGTTTGTCAGAAGCTCATGGGACGCAAGGGGCAAGCTGCAGGCCTCAATGGTGCTGTCACTCGGTGCAGTAGAGCGGTATAAACGCAACGTCCTGACTTCCAGTGCTGCTGCGTTCTCACGGCCAGTAGAACGCAGCTAGTGGAAAGCTGCATTCGGGGCATGCGACCTTTGGAGAGTTGAGCTCAAAGAAGGACCCTCCCGCCTCGGGTGCCCTTGTGGGTGGAGCTGCCAACATCCTCATGTCAGGTGCAGAGAGAGGTGTTGAGAAATGCGTGTGGAAGCGTCAGGCCTGTCCTCACGCAATCTGAGTTGAATACAGCGATTGCCAACGTCCTTGTTCAATTAGAGTGTAGCTAGGTTCTAACTCCCCTGTATGAGTGGGGAGCAGACATCTGCCTCCTAGGCATACACGCTCCTGAGAGTTGAGCTTATGGCCTGTCCCTCCCACATCCTGCCTGCAGGTACACCTCGCTCCTAACAGGCCTAGGCTCGATGCGTGACTGAAGTGTTGTGAGAGGTAAATGGAAATTCCGGGCCAACAAGACTAGTGCCTCCTAGCTCAATCTAGCGATTTCCTAGTATTTCCTGTGTGAGCCAGGTGCTACATCCTAAGTGCCATACGAGAGAAGCTAGCTGAACACCTTGTCCAAAAGGAACTTACTTCGGAGAGTTGAGCTCAACCTCAGTCCCTCACAGTTGCACACTGCCCGCAGAATGAGTTTCCAACATCTGCACCAGAGCCGTTTGTCAGAGGCTTGTGAGACACAAGTGGAATAAGCAGACCTGGATGGTGTCTCCAGCTGCAGTGGAGTGGTATTCTGGGTACCTCGTGCTTAGAGTACTGCTACGTTCTCACTGCCCTAGAAACGCAGCTAGTTGAAAGCTGGCTTCTAGGCATGCTTCCTTGTGCGAGCTGAGGTCAGGGCAGGACCCTCCTGCATCCTGACTGCCTGTAGACATAGTTCCCAGCATCCTTATGTTAGGCGCCGGAAGAGGTTGTGTGAAAAGCATGTGGAAGTGACAGGATTCTCCTCAAGTGTATCTGATCTCAATACAGACATTGCAAACGTCCTTGTTCAATGAGAGTGTAGCTCGGTCCTAGCTCCCACAAAGCGTCTAGCAGACATCTGCCTGCAAAGCATACACACTTCCGAGAGTTGAGCTTATGGACTGTCCCTCCCACATCCTGCCTGCAGGTACACCGCGCTCCTAACAGGCCTAGCCCCGATGCGTGACTGAAGTGTTGTAAGAGGTAAGTGGAAAGTCCCGGCACACAAGACTAGTGCATCCAAGCTCAATCTAGCGATTTCCTAGTATTTCCTGTGTGAGCCAGGTGCTACATCCTAAGTGCCATAGCGAGAGAAGCTACCTGAACGCCTTGTCCAAAAGCAAATTACTTCGGAGAGTTGAGCACACCCTCAGTCCCTCACAGTTGCACACTGCCTGCAGAATGAGTTTCGAACATCTGCACCTCAGCAGTTTGTCAGAGGCTTTTGAGACGCAAGTGGAATAAGCGGACTTGGATGGTGTCTCCAGCTGCAGTGGAGTGGTATTCTGGGTACCTCCTGGCTTAGAGTACTGCTACGTTCTCAGTGCCCTAGGAACGCAGCTAGTTGAAAGCTGGCTTCTAGGCATGCTTCCTTGTGCGAGCTGAGGTCAGGGCAGGACCCTCCCCCATCCTAACTGCCCCTACAGATAGGTCTCAGCATCCCTATGTTAGGCGCCGGAACACGTAGTGTGAAAAGCATGTGGAAGTGACAGGATTCTCCTCAAGTGTATCTGATCTCAATACAGACAATTGCAAACGTCCTTGTTCAATGAGAGTGTAGCTCGGTCCTAGCTTCCATCAATTAGTGTCTGGCAGGCATCTGCCTGCAAAGCGTACACACTTCTGAGAGTTGAGCTTATGGCCTTTCGCTCCCACATCCTGATGCCTGTACGGTTCGCTTGCACAGCATTTCGTTCTACGCGGGACAGGAGCCGAGAGAGAACCAAGTGACTGGCTTGTCAATTTCGCGCCTAGCACACAGCTGCCTCCAAGGCATGCACACTCCTTTGGGTTGAGCTTATGGCTTCAACCCTCCCACATGCTGACCGCTGTACCCTTTGCAGCCAAGGCATTTCGTTGGACACGGGATTCAAGCTTTGGGAGAGGCAAGTGTCTCTTAGCTCAATCCAGTGACTTCTGCCGACTTCCTCCCTCAGATGGGTGGTACATACTAACTTCCAACCCTGAGGACCTAGTTGCTAGCTCTCTCTCAGAAGAACTTTCTTCTGTGAGATGAGCTGACTTGCGGTCCTTCCCAGTTCCACACTGCCTGCACATGGAGTTACGAACATCCTCACCAGAAATGTTTGTCAGAAGCTCATGGGACGCAAGGGGCAAGCTGAGGCCTCAATGGTGCTGTCACTCGGTGCAGTAGATCGGTATAAACGCAACGTCCTGACTTCCAGTGCTGCCTGCGTTCTCACGGACAGTAGCACGCCAGCTAGTGGAAAGCTGCTTTGGGGCATGCTACCTTTGGCGTGTTGAGCTCAAGAAGGACCCTCCCGCCTCGGGTGCCCTTGTGGGTGGAGCTGCCAACATCCTCATGTCAGGTGCAGAGAGAGGTGTTGAGAAATGCGTGTGGAAGCGTCAAGCCTGTCCTCACGCAATCTGAGTTGAATACAGCGTTTGCCAACGTCCTTGTTCAATTAGAGTGTAGCTAGGTTCTAACTCCCCTGTATGAGTGGGGAGCAGACATCTGCCTCCTAGGCATACACGCTCCTGAGAGTTGAGCTTATGGCCTGTCCCTCCCACATCCTGCCTGCAGGTACACCTCGCTCCTAACAGGCCTAGGCTCGATGCGTGACTGAAGTGTTGTGAGAGGTAAATGGAAATTCCGGGCCAACAAGACTAGTGCCTCCTAGCTCAATCTAGCGATTTCCTAGTATTTCCTGTGTGAGCCAGGTGCTACATCCTAAGTGCCATACGAGAGAAGCTAGCTGAACGCCTTGTCGAGAAAGCAACTTACTTCGGAGAGTTGAGCTCACCCTCAGTCCCTCACAGTTGCACACTGCCACAGAATGAGTTTCCAACATCTGCACACAGAGCCGTTT